>NC_052360.1:47180733-47486843 GCF_009727055.1 Benincasa hispida | reverse complement strand
CAGTAGACCCGATATTATGTTTAGTGTATGTCTTTGTGCTAGATTTCAATCTTGTCCTAAAGAATCACATTTACATGTCATTAAAAGAATTTTTAAATATTTGCTTGATGCTATTGATTTAGGCTTATGGTATCCTAGAAATGTTGAATTTAATTTGGTAGGATATTCCGATGCGGATTTTGCAGGTAGTTTACTTGATCGGAAGAGTACTAGTGGGACTTGTCAATTTCTTGGTAGTTCCTTAGTTTATTGGTTTAGTAAAAAGCAAAATTCGATTGTCTTATCCACTACCGAGGCAGAATATATTGCAGTTGCTAGTTGTTGTGCTCAAATTCTTTGGATGAAACAAACTCTTTGTGATTTTGGATTAAAGTTTGATAATGTGGCTATATTTTGTGATAATACTAGTGCTATTAATTTGACTAAAAATCCTATACATCATTCTAGGACTAAGCATATTGATATTAGGCATCACTTTATTAGAGAGCATGTGCAAAATGATAATATTACTCTTGAATTTGTAGGCTCTAATAATCAATTAGCGGATATTTTTACCAAGCTTTTGAATGAAGAAAACTTTTGCAAAAAATAGGCTTGAGCTCGGTATTATTCGTTGTGATGCCTCTTGATTTTATAATTTTACTTGTTAAATCTTTTAGAAGACATTTTGATAGGGGGAGATATGGAAAGCATGTATTAATATTCTTAGGGGGAGTTGTGCTAAATTTATGTTCATGTTTTTAAGGGAATCATTTATGTAGTTCTAAAATTTTCTTAATTATTCTTTTTAATGATTTCAAAGGGGGAGAAGTTTAAGAAAAATATGTTATAAATTTGTTATGATTTTGATTGATTAAGGGGAGAATTTATTTTTTTGAGTAAATTTCAAGAATGATCTTTATGGTGATATATTGAATTTTATTATGTGCTACATATGGTTTACATGTATTTCAAGCTATTTTTCTTGAATGGTTTGTCATCATCAAAAAGGGGGAGATTGTTGGCTTTTTGGCCCTTAATCTCAAATTAATTAATTTTAATTAATTAATTAATCAATGTTTTGATGATAACAAACTCAACTTTTAATTACTGAAAATTTTAATGTTTTAATATGTCCATAGCGTAGAGCTCGGAATAACGATTCCATCACCTCTTGAATCACTCAAATCGGAGCTAAAACGAAGACGATATGACCAAAACAAGTCTATAGAGAAAATACCGTGGTGGATGACGTGGCATAACTAGACCTGTAGACATGTGGTAGCATATTGGTTGAATTGTAGATCATTAAGAGATTAACATATGATGGACTTTTGATTTTTGGATTGATTTAAAAAAAATGAAATTAAAAAGAAATTTAAAAGGAAAATAAATTTAATATTATTTTATGTTTGTGTCTAACGGTTAGTTTTTTTTTACACATGGTATGTTTTTTTTTTAATTTTCGGATTGACTTTAAAAAGAATGAATTTAAAAAGAAAATGAATTAAAAGGAAAATGAATTTAATATTATTTTATATTTGTATCTAACGTCTAGTTTTTGACACATGGTATGTTTTTTATTTTTTGGAAAGAAAAAGAATTTCAAAAGAAAAGAAATTTAATATTATATTTTGTTTGTATCTAACGACTAATTTAGTTTAAAATCTCCACCATTGTTTTTTCTTTTCCAAAATCCAATGGTCCAAATTAATTGTGGTTTCTAAAATTTTTCCATCTCTATATAAACCATTTTCCTCTCCAAATTTTGTACTAACAAATTTTACATTTCATAATCCTCCAAAACTCAAAAGTTCTCATTGTTGCTCTCTCTAAGCTCCCAATTTTTTTCTTTTCATCTTATTCTTGAGAGTGTTATTGTATTATGAGGAAAAATTTGTTGAGTGCTTAAACTTGTAAATCCACTCTAGTGAGAGTTGTATTGTGTTCTTCAAAAATTCCAACATTTGTAACGGTTTGATCCTAAACCATGGAAAGGATCGGATTTGATCTTAAACCCTAAAAGGAGCGGTGGTGTAACGGTTGGGCTCTAATCCGTGGAAAGAGTTGGAAAGATTTTATTCAAATTCCTAAGAGGCGCTTGGAGAGTGGAGTAGGTCGAGTTTGACCGAACCACTATAAAAATTACGGTGTCTTCTTCTCTAACTTTTTCCTTTTTATTTTTGCAAATTAATTTAAGCAATTTATTGTATGTTTTAGTTTGTTCTTATTTATTTGCTAAAATTTGATAGAATTAAATTATCACACTATTTGTCAGCTTGTTTGTTGCATAAATTGAAAATTTCTTATTATTTATAAAAAGTGTATTAATTAGTTTAATTGGGTTAATTTAGAAAAAAAAAAAGTTTAATTAAACCCTATTCACTCCCCCTCTAGGGTTTCCATATCGATCCAACATATTTCCCTTGAACTATGTATCTTATTTGAAAAGCATGTTGTAATTTACTTAGTTTGAATAATCTATTTGCATTTACTGTAAATTTATGTTTCGATCGAAATAGAATTTGGATGATCCGCTTCCACTCAAGGATCTCTTCATGTTGAGATTCCCTTCTATCACATACGATCGTGTAGTGTCTGCCTTCTATCGCATAGTGTCATCGTTTAGTGCCGAAGGACGCTACACGATCACTTAGTGTCTAACACTATCGTGCAACTCCATCATTTAGTGCCAGACATTTACCACACGATCGCTTAGCACCATCGTCTAACGCCTGAAGTTGATCGTTTAGCACGCACACAAGGTAAGTGATCGGTTAGTGCTATCATATAGCTCTCGACGTATAGCCTAGCTGCCGCTCAAGGTAAACGATCGCGTAACGTTATCGCTTAGCTCTTCAACGCATCGCTTAGCTACCGCATAGAGGTAAACAATCGTGTAGCGCTATNAGCTCTTCAACGCATCGCTTAGCTACCGCATAGAGGTAAACAATCGTGTAGCGCTATAGTATAGCAATACAACGCATCACTTAGCTCCCATAGGTACATGATTGTCTAGCGCACAACACCTCAACGAATGCCCGAAGCTACACGAACATTTAGCTTTTCTTCACATACTCTAACGCATGAAGCTAAACGATTATCTAGCTACTGAAGCTCAACGACGATATGAACAAAGGCTGATTGGAAGTACCATCACACAACAGAAGTGACAAGGATCCATAAGCACTCTAATTCATTAATTTTGGCAGAAATGAAAGCATGCTTCAGTAGAAATAAATGGGTTCCATGACATACCTTTGTAGAACTTCCTCAAAGCTTGAATCCAGCTGCAAATCACATCTTAATCTTGTTGTAGACCACCCCAAGATCTTCTCTACTATCCTCTTGGTGCTTTAGATTGAGCAGTGGGACTCAAAATAAGCCTGAATTAAGGGAATTTGGAGACAAACTCACTGCAGTAACCCAGCGGAAGAATAGCTTCTTCACACGATTTTTTCAGAAAAATTTGATCGGTCGCGTTGCCTCAAATCACTCCAATCTCTTCAATATATTGCAGACAATCATGCAAAGAGATTAGCTACATGAGATGCAGCTCATGCTTGGAGTTAATGAAGCTTGAAGATGGTGGGTTATTAGTGAGCTACTTGATGAAGACAATGGAAAATGCCTATTTTCCATTTTTTGTGTTTTTCCTTTTTTTTCCATTTATCAAAATTGATTTCATAAATCAATTTTTTTTTAATAAGATTCAAAATATTATAATTTTATAAAATTAATTTCATAAATTAATTTTCTTAATAATAAAATTAATAAATAATTATTTAAACAATTTAAATAATTCTAATTAATTTAAAATCAAACATTAAATTATTTTACACAATTCCATCTTCAAATATTTAAATCATATTTAAATATTATTTCTCCAATTTCATTTAATTCTAATTTGAACCTTTCAAATTAACTTATCACGCTACTCTAAAGCTAATCTATTTATGAGCTAGTAGGGAGACCTCGCGGACCTACAGATCATGGGCTCCAACGATCCGAGATTAATCGGCTAAACTCATTAGACCGAACTACCCCTCATTCGTTAACTAATGGGTGATTCCATTAAAGCACATAGTTGAACTCTTCTCACTGTAGATATATTATGTCCACTCGATATAACCATGATTAGTAAGTTAACCCTTCACAGGTTGTTCGTAATAACGGCTGGGTCGAATCTCTATTTTACCCCCGAAATTACCTCTTGTTCCTTAAGTTCCACTATCCCCTAATGAAAAATTGATTTGTGATCCAATCAACAAATCGAATCGCCAATGAGAAGGTGAAACCTTGTTCAAGACCCAGAATCAGCACTTAAAGGGAACAACCTCTCTACTTACCCTAATCGGGTAGGAGTGAATTCCATCTTGCACCCTATGTCCCCAGCTATTCATCCGATATTATCCCCAAAATGGGAGGCTTATTAAGCAGAGGAATTGGTCTACTCTCACCGTTTGCAGATCAAAGGATAATTCCAAACAAACAGGATTTCATAGTTAGCTTAGGATTAAGGTCAAGTTACCTAGGTCACCGCTTTGAAATATTCAGTCTTAAATAGTAAACAATGTTATAAAGTAAGAGTGACTGGTTTTGTGATCCGATCTTGCACAAAACTCATTTACACAGGATGTCCCCACTCCTCATGTCCCAACATGAATGAATTAGGATCACTTCATTAGTAGCATTTTACAACTCTTTGTAACAACTACAGAGTAGGCCACATCTAATAGTATTACCAAAATAAGGCACCTAACATTATTCATATACTATAGATCATTTTGACTATTTACTCGAACCTGATCCACTTGTATGTCTCCACATAAAGTTCAAGTACTCATGTAATAGTCAAGGGACTTTAGGTTTATTGAATTTCTAAAAAACAATATATTCAACAACTTATTGAATTTTCAGAATAAGTTATATTGTTTACAAACCATGAGTTTTAGGACATAAAACCCAACAAACTAGTCCTAAAGAAACTTCTAAAGGAAACATCATAATAAAGAAAATAGAGTCCCCTATCGTGCCGGACAGTGCCAATCGTCATCCCCGCAGCTCAAGTCCTGAAATAAAACAGTTTCAGGTGAGAAAATAACTCGATAGTCCAGATTTCTAGTTATCTTACTAATAAATAATAAATGTAAGATATTTTCGAGACACGTAACACATTCTGTAAAGTCAACCCCTTAAAAGGATAAAGATGGCCCTTTCCCGCAATAGAAGCGAAGGACCCATCTGCAATTCATGCCAGGCAGTGTCAATCGTCGTCTCCGAGCTCAAGTCCTAAAATAAAACAGTATCAGGTGAGAAAATAACTCGATAGTCCAGATCTATAGTTATCTTACTGATAGATAATAAATTTTAAGTTATTTTCGGGACAAGCAATATATTCTATAAAGTCAACCCTTAAACAGAGAGAGATGACCCTTTCCCGCAATAGAAGCCAAGGACCCATCTGCCATCCAAATTTTCTCATTACCAGCACTCGAGAAATATGAGAGAAACTGATCAGATGAGCCAGTTAAATGATTTGTATCTCTTGAGTCTAGTATCCATGTCTAGTATCCATGGTGTCTTACCCTCAATATTAAGGAGACTAAAAGACTGAGAAGTACCTGATTAGACAATCGCACCGACCTTAACATTGCCAGGGTCATTCTGGTTATTCAACTGAGATTGAGACTGGGAAACACCATTCATAGAATCACTCACAAGTGCTCGACCAGGATTTGACTTATCATTAGGAGGGTGACGTCTGCCATTTAGTGGTCGACCATGTAACTTCCAAAATTGGTCTTTAGTATGCCACAGTATCTTGCAATGTTCACACACTAGAGGAGGTTGTTTACCATTCTGCTTGTCACCATCAGACCCAAATGATTTTGCACCAAATGCAGCAGAGTCAATGATATTGACAATAGGATTATTCATAGCACTTGATCTATCTTCCTCTAAATGGACCTCCAAACAAGCTTCGATGAGAGAAGGTATCGGTCTCTGTCCCAGTATTCGACTATGAACTGTATCAAATTTGGAGT
The DNA here is from genome assembly GCF_009727055.1 of Benincasa hispida. Lineage (NCBI taxonomy): Eukaryota > Viridiplantae > Streptophyta > Magnoliopsida > Cucurbitales > Cucurbitaceae > Benincasa > Benincasa hispida. Next base: position 47,480,817 of record NC_052360.1, on the reverse strand, counting down.
TCAGACTAACAAGAAAGTCATAAACACGATCAACTTCCTTAATTTTTGAATACTGAATTCCTCCACATGGACAATCCCAGACAATTTCCCAACATTGATCCATTTCCTGCAAGATTAAAGATAGTTTGTTGAAATAAGAAGTAACATTCATGGTTCCTTGTTTGCACTCATGAACCTGTTTACGCAAGGTATACAAACGTGACACTTTCTACCTCTTAAAGTACAATTTATGTACAACATCCCAAATATCCCGAGCAGTTGCAACATATAGTAAGAGTTTCCCCATCTGTAGTTCCATGTTGGTAACTAACAAAGAGCAAAGCAAGGAGTCTTCTCCCTTTCAAATGCGCCCTTGAGGGTCTCCGGGTCGAGGTCTCGATATCTCACCAGTTAGATACCCAAACTAGTGATGTCCCTCAAGGGTCATTTTGATGGTTTGGGACCAAGAGAAATAATTCAGACAATTCAGCTTCTCCCTTGTAATGAACCTTGCAGAATTTCCCATAGATCCAAATAAAAAATTTGTTGTAGGTAAATTAGGAAAAGAAGTTACTAGATTCTCTTAATACATTGGTAGACAGAAAGATAGATCTGAGTTAGCGGGGTTCGATTAAGGTTTTATAGTAGTTCCAAGGGCTGCCCCAAGGGCAGCAATCTATTGTTGAAGGCTAATTAACTGTTGTTGAGCCACCATTGGAGACAAACCTATCGAACCTGAAGCACCATGGTTGGCTAGCACATATCGAGGAAGTGGAGGGGTTGTTAACTACTAGGAAAAGACAAGGATTCACCCATTTCAAACATGAACTTCTGGTTGTCAACGCTCGTGCCGCTTGGGTGACCAATGCTGGGAAGATCGACGATGGAGTACGATGCACTAGACAACACTAATAGAGGAATCGGGTTTGCCTCCATCAGCCGCTGGAGCTAGTTTGATGGCATTAGGCACGACTTAGCTGGAGTTGGGTTCGTCTGTGTCAGTGACAGGCCCAAAACTTATGTCGTTAATAAGCTTCAAACTTGATCAAAAGAAAATTTGTATATACCGAACTACTTCTATTACTACTAAAATGTAGCAACAGTGGTAAGTTCGAGTCGATTCGCAAGGAAGCGCAATTTCTTTCATTAAGTTAATTTCCTAACTAGAGCGGTGAATGGGGAGTTTTGGTGTAAAAAAGATAAATGTGTGAAATTAAAATAAAAGGGGTAAATGTAATCTACAATAGGAGTCTATCTAATTTCTAGAGCAAGAGAGAGTTTCCTAAACAATTTCTTTCATTAGGCATCAATTAGTACACTGAATTTGTCAACCCCTCAACCTATTAGAAAATCTAATACCTCAATTAACCAAATTCGATATTAAACCAAATTAGCCCTAATTCAATTTACAACTCTTCCTTCTTAGCGATATACAAGTTAAAGTTGAATTGCATTACGAAAGAGTTCAATTGTTGAGACTTACTATAAGCCGAAAAAATCATATCTTGTAGCGTGATTTATTTGGATAAGATTATATTAGAGCATACATGCACTTGGTTTGAAAAAGTCTAGACTTTACACATGCGATCCTAATATTCACAACTAAATCAATCGATATATGTTTAGACTATGACGATTTTGCAAACAAGAATTTGAATAAACTAATTTGTCAGATCAATTTATAAAAATTTCATTAAGATTCAATCAAATCATCCTAAAGAGTTCGCAACAATTCAATTAAATTAATTAGAAAACCTTTGATGCGTAGAATTTATGATGCAATGGTGTGAGTATGTGATGATGTGTGTTATGCGACGGTCATGCAAGTTTTCCTAACAAAGCCCAAGTATAAGCCTTCTTAGGTTCTTAGTAAGTCCAGGGTCGAACACAGGGACTACTAGATAGATATGCAACAAACTCTTTGATTCTATTGCGGTGGTGAAAAAAAAAAGAAGTGGATGGTGTTTTGATTTAGATTTTCCTATGCGACGAAGTTGAGCGCGGAGCGATGAAACCATAGAGTTACAATAAGTATGTGATGAAGGGGTTGAGAAGGGGTTTAGCTAACATTTTCCAAGATTGTGCACAAGTTATGCGATCATGCTATACACAAATATCAGTACTACATTTCTCAATGCAGAATGCCACTATTCCTATTTCTAGGACACATGCGATGTATATGCGAAATAGCTAATAGAACTTATTTCTAAGTTTCTACTCTTGCTTATGCGATCTAATCTGACTCTCTCAAGCCTAGATTCTATCTTTAGACTACTCTCTCAAGTATGTCCAAATGATGAATAACGCACGCATAAAACAAGATTACCGCATACCACCATTCCTATTTCTAGGACGCATGCGATGTGTAAATAGCAGATAGAACTTATTTCTATGTTTCTACTCTTGCTTATGCGATCTAATCCAACTCTCTCAAGCCTAGATTCTAATCCAACTCTCTCAAGCCTAGATTCTATCTTTAGACTACTCTCTCAAGTACATCCAAATGGTGAATGATGCATACATAAGGCAAGATGATCACATTAAATGCATATCTTAAGTCATGCTAACTAAGTACTTCTCAACCCATTCAGAAATTTAGCTACTCATGCATGGTGTGGAGAGATTGAACATAAATCGAAATGAAGTTTCCATTTTCTACAAATAAAGTGCTAAATACAAAATAACAAATGGATTTGAGAGATAACAAGCCCGGTAAGCAATGTCTTGCTTCCCGTGGGCTTTTACACTACTCTTTATCACTTCAACTCTGTTCTAGTTGTGAATTTTTGCTCTCACAAAGGTCGGCCTTCTCTCCTTTGTACTGCTTTCCGGCAGTCTCTCGATCTGTTCGGGAGCGATTTCTCTCGGCTCCGCTTCGTCTCCTTACTCTCTCCATTCTCTATATATATGTATATGTATGTGCGTGCATCCCTCTCTCACTGGTCACATTCGGTATTTATAGATTTCAAGGTGAAGCAGCTTTTCTTACTAATGATTGCAATGGCGGGTGGCATTAATTTTCCTACTCTATTGCGTCATTTAAAAGTCACCGAAATTTCAATGTACTTGCTACAATGTGGCTTTTAACGGCTTGTCCACTGAATTCGAAATCGGCCATTATCAGCTTTACGTCCTATCATGATTTATTATGTTGTCGCCTTGATGCGAGGTCTTTATGCGATCACTTTTTGAAAAACTTCTCACGATCGCATGACTTGCGATCGCAACTTCAAGCGCGCAATTGCATTGTGCCTTGGATCGCAATTTCATATGCGCCATCGCATTGTACTTGCATAAAATAGGTAAATTAACTGCTTTTATGCGATGAGCATTAGAGATCGCAATTCTTTTTAGTTTGGCACTTTCAGACATGATATTGCCATTTTATCATCGCTTTCTCTCATTATTTTACTAATTTGAGCTGTAATAACTTGTATTTCTACCAGTTATCAACCTTCAAGAAATTAAGCATAGGGCTCTTGCTCAAAAGAAATTAGATAGAAGTTACCTCTTAATTCATAGACAAATCCGAGATACACATACAATTCGTCGATTACAACCCAAAATAAAAAGAAAAACTAACCTAAAGATACTAAAATCTGAAAGGAAAGAAGGAAGATTGAAGTTTAACTTCGACCTCCATCAATTCAGACCCCAAAAGTTAGCATATTTTGACCTAAAGACGAAGTGAGGTATTTATAGAAATCTTCACAGCGTTGCAATGCTGGCGTTGCTACCAACTCGGAACGTTGCAACGCTCCCCTACACATCAAGCTACTGCCTTTCAACATCAGGCGAGCGTCGGGGCTTCGTATAAGGTGAGTGTTGCAACGCTAAAGTAGGGGCATTTTGATCTTTTTGACTTCTTTGAAGCTCAAATGCTCAAATCAACTTCAAATTACGCCAAATTAACCTCGTTCTTCACCAAATCGCCAATCCTACCCCTTGATTACTCGATACCTACAAAATAGAAAAATAAACACATAAAATCCAATAACGAGCCCGAATTAAGCTAGGAATAATAGCACTTTTTGAGAGCTATCAAACACCCCCAACTTAATTCTTGTTCGTCCGGAGCAAGGTAGGAACATACAAAATAGAATATAAATCAATCAAAGATATGCTAGCTTAATTCGCAATGTTGTTACTCCAGTCTCAACAGTCAAATCGAATGAAATTTGAAATTAAGAACGAAAATCAATTATGATCAATCAATGAAGCACAAGTTTAAGAATGATTCTTAATCTATTCATGCATGAATGAGCCTAGAGTTTTACCAGTTAAGCTTGCACAGCCCGAAAAAGTTTTATAAGGTCCTCATCCCGTTTTTCCTCTACTTTGGTTCGATTATCGACCTCAGACATACCAAACTTGCAAAGTGAGGTCAATACTAAGACACGGGGACCTAAACTCACACACACAAAAACATAAAGGACATTTATTTTACCTAGAGGGCTAACTTTTACACCTCACCATCGAGAACCTATCACCCTTTTCTCGCGGGCCCTAATTAGACACGGTGGAGGTAGCTTTTTTCACCTCTATCCATGCACATATGCACACTATTTTTTTGCAGGCACGTCGACAAATGCCTCTTTTTTATTTTTTTTATTTTATTATTTTTTCAACTGACTTTCTCTCTGTTTTTTTTTTCTTTTTCTTTATTCACAGTAGGCCTTATTTTATCTACTTTGTATAGTTTTGCTCTACAACAAGTATAGTTACTCCTAAGTCAAAGGTGGACCTTTCGGGGTGACAACAGAAATACAAACCAGATAACCCAATTCTAAGCCCACAAGGCTTTAATTTCGCAAAACAATGACTTACAGATGCATGAGAGATAAGAAAATTTTTTAACTTTAGGCTAAAGTCATGATCATAATTTCCTAACATTCTCTCATGCAAATTTTATTATAGGAAGAATGTGTCATAACCTATCATGATAACAATAAACGAGCTAACAAGGCAATTGTAGCACACAAGCATAGTCTGAGCAAAGCGCTCAAAGACCATAAGCTAAAATAAAAACTACCCAACAGATCCCCCACCCCCAACTTAAAATAATACATTGTCCCCAATGTATTTTAAATAAAGCTCAATAAAAATAAAGACAAGGGAACAGAAAACCTCCCTTAAAAATGATGCGCAGACGGGATGGGGATGGTAGTAGGCTTGCCTGTCAAAAAGATGTTCTCCTCTCTTTTAGGTCGTCCCTACAAAACAAAAACAAAAAGAAAGCTAATCTAGAAAACAAATAAAGAAAGCAATAAATTTTTCACCTGGCTCCTTCCAGGAAGGGAAAATTTTTAACGTCGATTGCTCAACGTGACCTGTCCCCTATCAAGGCACAAAGAAATTCTCGTATTTCTCTAGTCCCTTCTTGGATGAATTAATATAGTCCGCTAAGGCTATAAGGCTCTTCATTTTTTGAAGAGAACCTGACAGATCAAATTTTGGATTTTTAATTTTGTTTAAAAAAAAAAGGAAAAAGAAAATCAAAAGACTTAAGGACTGACTCAACTGAAAATAAAGACTCTGACTCAACTGACTCTTGAGAACAAGAAGAGCAAAACTAAAAAATATACGATATACCAGACGACAGAACAGGGTGAGGTTTTTCAACTTCTAACTCTATCACCTGGAAATTGACGTGTTTAGGCTTAGATTCGCCATAGTCCTCACAAACTGGTCCTAAGTATGGCATGCTATCCTCCAACTCATCCTCAATGTTGACATAGATTACCTCATCGCTGCACGCCTCGGTGATGTCATAAGATGTGTGTGACAGGGGTTCCCATCCTCTCTCAACTGAATCAGAAGATTGAGTGATTGAGTCTCTCAAACTCTGAAGATCAGTTCCAACATCAGCCTGAAGACTAAAGCTCCCATTGAGGTCGTAGATCTCCTACTAAAAAATAATATTGTTAATAGCAAGTTGTATAATCACATCTTCTAATGACATACCTGAGTTGGCGGTGTGATCATGCATCGTCATGTCAGATGTGGTAGGGGGTGAATCATAGTGGAACTAATCCCATCCTAGGTTTCCATAGCCATAAGACTCCCCTCCCATCTAGGCTGATGAAAATTGTCATCCATATAACTAGGAAACCCTTCCATGGAGTAGCCTCGTGGCATGGCTCCACTGCAAACTTGGGCATGCTTGCTCAGGGTGATCAATCCTACATGCTTGCACCTACTGCGGGTTACTTGCAACCAATTGACTAACTAAAGAAGTTAACTCAATAAGTTGACCTCGGAGGTCATGAACCTCGTCACCAAGTCGAGATGATCCATTCTATTGTTCCCATCTTTGTTAATGACATTTTTCCAGGCTTAGAATATTGACACAAAAAGGAAAATAAATCAAAAGCAAAAGAATACTCTAACTAGAAATTTAACTAACGAAACATCAATGGCTTCCTCAGCAACGACGTCACTTTGACAGGCCCAAAACTTACGTCGTTAATAAGCTTCAAACTGATCAAAAGAAAATTTGTATATATCGAACTACTCCTATTACTACTGAAACATAGCAACAGTGGTAAGCCCGAGTCGATCCGCAAGGAAGTGCGATTTATTTCGTTAAGTTAATTTCCTAACTAGAGCGATTGATAGGGGGTTTTGATGTGAAAAAGATAAATGAAATTAAAATAAAAGGGGTAAATATAATATAGAATAGGAGTCTATCTAATTTCTAGAGCAATATAGAGTTTCCTATGCAATTTCTTTCATTAGGCATCAATTAATTACACTGAATCTGTCAACCCCTTAACCTATTAGAAAATCTAATAGCCCAATTAACCAAATTCGATATTAAACCAAATTAGCCCTAATTCAATTTACAACTTTTCTTTCTTAGCAACATGCAAGTTAAAATTGAACTGCATTACGAAATGGTTCAATTGTTGAGACATACTACAAGCCGGAAAAGTCATATCTTATAGCATGATTTATTTAGAAAAGATTATATTAGGGCATACATCCATTTGGTCAGATAAAATCTAGACTTTACACATGCGATCCTAATATGCACAACTAAATCAATCAATGTATGCATAGGCTACGACGATTTGCAAACAAGAATTTCAATAAACTAATTTGTCAAATCAATTTATAAAAATTCCATTAAGATTCAATCAAATCATCCCAAAGAGTTCACAACAATTCAATTAAATTAATTAGAAAACCTTCAAGAAATTAAACATAGGGCTCTTGCTTAAAAGAAATTAGATAGTAGTTACCTCTTAATTCATAGAAAAATCTAAAATACACATCCAATTCGTCGATTACAACCCAAAATAAAAAGAAAAACTAACCTAAAGATACTAAAATCTGAAGGGAAAGGAAGAAGATTGAAGTTTAACTTTGGCCTCCATCAATTCAACTCCCAAAAGTTAGCATATTTTGACCTAAAGACGAATGGAGGTATTTATAGAAATCTTCATAGTGTTACAACGCTAGAAACAGCGTTGCTGCCAACTTGGAGCATTGCAACACTCCCTCGCACACCAGGCTACTGCCTTTCAGCGTCAGGCGAGCATCGAGGCTTTGTATAAAGTGAGCATTGCAATGTTGAAGCAGGGACATTTTGGTCTTTTTGACTCTTTTGAAGCTTGGATGCTCAAATCAACTCCAAATTAACCCCGTTCTTCACCAAATCGTTAATTCTACTTCTTGATTACTTGGTACCTACAAAATAGGAAAATAAACACATAAAATCCAATAACGAGTCTGAAATAAGCTAGGAATAATAGCTCTTTTTGAGAGCTATCAGTTAGCCACTACTCGGACGAAACCGTCTGTGTCAGTTGCTGCTCGGATGCCCTGGTCATCATGCGACGGCAGCTTCTGCACTGGGCTGAAATTGAGCGACTAGAGGTACCTATCGATAGTAACTTAAATGGCAGAAGAATGAATGGCAGTGGCAGCATCAACTGTTTTGGTAGTGTTTTCGTCAAGGACATCTAGGGTTTCATCACTTTACTCGGATACCATATTGAAAGTAAGAAAAAGAAAACACAAGATTGACGTGAAAAACCTTCGAACAAGGAGAAAAAATCATGGTAGAAGAGCTATTTTTATTATTATCCAACTTGCGTCATACAAGACAGAATCAAGATATAAATAGGCTATAAGAAACCCTAATACAGAAAAGAGGAAAAAATAGGATAAAGTAAAAAGACTAAAAAGCCCTTAGGGCTAATACATAACAACCCTTCTATTTTCAATAACTTAAAAAAATAATTAAAAAAAAAAAAAAATCCCCTGTCAATTCAAATTCAATTAAATTGTTAAATGGAGAGTTCCCGAATATTTTACTTATAAGGAAAGGTTTGAACCAAACCATCTTTTGTGCAAAAAGAACTTAAGACAGAGACCTAAATTCAGCTATATATCAAAATTTTAACCAACTAATAGACAAGTAACAGTTATGTGAACATTGTAATCAAATCCCATCTAAAGTGATCACAATCTAAAACAAGGCACACTAAACACTACTACCCTTCTCCACTACCTTCATTGCCTTATCACACTGCCTTATCATTTGAGAAACACAATCTCAAAATCTAATATCAATATGGTCAAATCCCAAGACTAGTAGTATATGGTACAAAACCTCACCAATTGCATTGTAGACTACAAAATTATTGGGCAAATCTTCGATGTTCTCCTTGGTGTAGTCAATAATGGCTAAATCCACACCCAAACTTTTCAAGAACTCTAACTTTCCAGTGCTCCAAGTGATGCAACTTTTGAAGGTACAAACTCATGTTTTGTTATCTGAAACAAAAATAGTACAACAGAGATAAGTTGTAGAGAAAGTTAATTATTCATGTGAAAGTGAGAAAATGACTGAATGACTAGGCTTCTAACTCCACTAGACCGTTGAGAATGAGAATTGATTGGCTAGCCAAAAAGTTGGATTTTTTGAGCCATTTGTAGGTTGTTTCAGTGGCCAGAAGCAATCCAGCAACCTAAAACAATATCATTATTCTTGAGTTATTTGGCTAATAATTTCTCTTATACGATTATGTACTCTACAAGAGAACCAAACTGTTTGTAGCCACTAAGAGCCTTCTTGTTGATTTTTCCATATACTCCGTCCCCTTCTTTACATGACTTCCCAACTTCAATGACATAAATTCAACTACATATAAAAAATTTAACCAACCACAGAATTTTGACAAGAACTGTTACTTCCAAAAAAATAAATTAAAATAGGAATGAAAAAATTATAGGGGTGCCGGTTGGGATTGGTGTTTTAATTCTCCCGGAGTCTCACTGTTTGTAATTTTATACATTGTTTATGAATAAAATAAGTGTTATTTCATTCTGGTATTTACTCATATCCAATAAAAGAAGTTTCATGGTTCTCTTATGTAAACTTAAGAATGTATATGAGATATACAAGTGGATCACGTCTTAAGTGATAACCTAAATAGGTACGTCCTATAAGGATTAAGGTGGGATACCTGATCCTGGTGACATTACGGATACGACCAAGTTTGTAGAGGTTTGCAAGTACTATAAACTACTACAGATGGTAGATCCTGACCATTGATATGGAGACATGTGAGTGGGTGTGTCCTATACAAAGAGTTTGTATAAGACCAAGCCACGAGAAGACTAAACTCTTTATATAACGTCGTTAATACTGGAGACTTACATCTCACCTAAACGACTATAGATGACATGACCTCAGTCCTGAGTGTTTTGGGAACTCCTGCCTTTGAGGGTGGTCCTTTGATTAGTATGGGTGAGAGTGGCCAGATTTCCAACTCAACATGCCTACCTTTTTGAGGACTTGTCTGATCTGGGAGCTGGGAACTCAATTACACAAGATGGAATTCACTCCTTCCCCGAAGAAGGGGTAAGTAGATAGATTGCTCCCTTAAGGGCTGATTCTGGGGCTTGAACATAGTGGCCACAGCTTCTCTTTAGAAGAGAAGACTCAGTCATAGTAGGACTATGACTTATGTTCATTAGAGGAATCAGTGGTATTTAAGAAGTTAGATGTAACTACAGGGGCATAACCGTTATTGGTCGAGCTGTACTTACAAGTGATTTGGGAAGGATCATCACACTGTTGATTGATTAAAATGGACACATAATATATTTGTAGTAAGAAGAGTTCAGCTGTCGGTCTTTAGTGGAGTGCCTAGCAGTTAATGGATGGTAAATCCCGTGACTAAAAAGTTTAGTAAGTTATTCACGTACCGTTGGAGCTTCGAGCTACAGGTCCATAAGGTCCCCTTGGTAGTTCAATAGATTCAAGTTGAGAATTAGTTGTTGGTGTTGCTTGAAATGTTTACATTGATAAGAGGTAATTCAATTATATATGATATGATCGGTATGGTGTATGAGATACATCAAGTGGAGGGTTAAATGTAAATGAGATTTACATTAAGTTCTATGAAATAAAAAAAGAGCTACAGTTTGTATGTTTCATGAGATGAAATATTAAAACTATAGGTTATAAATATAGTATGATAAGTTGGTTATCATTTATATTTATAATAATATTAATTATTGGATAATTATCTCTTTTTCTCTAATAACCAATTGAGTGGGAGGTTATTGATGGTTTCATGGTAACTGTAAGATAAAAGGAAAAATGTTTTCCTAATTTTAGTAAGATTTGCAAAATGTTGAATTGAGTTTTGTACTCTCGAAAATTACTCATGAGATAGTTGTCAAGTAAATCAGATTTACTAAACGACAGCTTGGAGAGACTAAACGATCGTGAAGTGTTCCTACACGATAGACACTTAGCTAGACGATGAGCTAAACGATCGCATAGCTTTTGTTAAACGATCGGGAATCGACCTATACGATAGGATTTATCTCCCACTTGGTCAATCGTTTACACAATTGTTCTCCTCCGGTCTCATCCTCTAACCAAGTCCAACAGAGCCCACACTCTGGATTCTCACATCGAGAATATCGAGGTAACCTTATTGGTGGTGTCATACTCAACTCGACACAGTCGAGGTTCTGTGGAAGCCGTTCGAGTGTTGCAGTGTTGTGGTTTGTTCGAGCGTTCGTGATCAAGGAACTTGAAGATGAGTTTTCAAAGGTTTGTTAATTCTTTCCCTTGATCTATAGAAAAGCTTGCTGTAATTTCTATTTTGTGCATAACCGTATGTTTCTGTTTGTGACTGTAATTATTGTTGTTAATATATGATTGAAATTTGGAAAGATCCTTCCGCTGCTCATGAAAATCCTCATGTTTGATTTCCTTCAATTGGTATTAGAGCCAGGTTGAGGGAGTTGACTATGAGGAAACTTGTCCGATTTCCTTCAATTGGTATCAGAGCCAGGTTGAGAGAGTTGACTATGAGGAAACTTTCTCACCTGTTGTCATGCTCAAGTCTATCAGGATACTCCTGTCCATAGCTACATTTTATGATTATGAGATATGAAAAATGGATGTCAAGACTGCCTTTCTTAATGGTAATCTTGATGAGACCATCTAAATGATTCAACCAGAGGGGTTCATAGTTCCAGATCAAGAGGAAAAAGTTTGCAAGCTTAATAGGTCCATTTATGGGCTAAAACAAGCGTCTTGATCATTGAACATTAGATTTGACACTGTAGTCAAGTCATTTGGCTTTGATCAGAACGATGAAGAGCCTTGTGTTTACAAGAAGATCACCAACAACTCAGTAGCTTTCCTGATACTGTATGTGGATGATATCCTACTCATTAGGAATTTTGTAGGATATCTGACTGACATTAAGAAGTGACTAGCTGCCTAGTTTCAAATGAAAGATTTGGGTGAGGCACAGTACGTTCTAGGGATCCAGATTATTCGGGATCGTAAGAACAAGAGGTTAGCCTTGTCTCAGGCATCGTACATCGATCAAATGTTGATTAGGTACAGGATGCAGGATTCCAAGAGGAGTTTGTTACCCTTCAGGCATGGAATCGTTTTATCTAAGGATCAATGTCCTAAGATACCTCAAGAAGTTAAGAAGATGAGACGGATTCCCTATGCTTCAGCTATAGGAAGCTTAATATATGCAATGTTGTGTACCAGACCCGACATTTGATATGCAGTAGAGATTATCAGTCGGTATCAATCCAATCCAAGATTTGATCACTAGACGGCGGTCAAGAAGATCCTCAAGTATCTTTAGAGAATGAGGGACTATATGCTCATGTGTAGAGATAAGGATTTAATCCTTACAGGATACATGGACCCTGACTTTCAGACTTATAGAGATTCTCGCAAATCGACATCGGAGTCAGTGTTTACTTTGAATGAAGGGGCTGTAGTGTGGCGAAGCATCAAGCAAGGATGCATCGCAGACTTCACTATGGAAGCCGAATACGTCGCCGCTTATGAAGCAGCTAAGAAGGCTGTTTGGCTGAGGAAATTTCTTTCAGATTTGGAAGTTGTTCCAAATATGAATTTGCTGATCACTCTTTATTATGATAACGGGGCTGTGGAAAATTCGAAGGAGCCTCGGAGTTATCGTTGAGGCAAGCATATAGAGCAGAAATACCACTTGATCAGGGAAATTGTGCATCGTGGTGATGTAATAGTCACGAAGATCGCATCGGAGCATAACATTTCTGATCCCTTTATAAAGGCTCTCACGACTAAAGTGTTCGAGGGTCATCTGGAGAGTCTGGGTCTGTGGGACATGTGACATCTTGTCTAGGGCAAGTAGGAGATGATACTGGGGTATGCCCTAGTTTATTGTATATTATACATGTATTTTTTCTTGTATTGTACATTAGTCTCTCGAGGCATTAGGACAAGTAGGTGATTGTTGGGATTGGTGTCATAATTCTCTCGGAGACTTTTTGTTTGTAATTCTGCACATTGTTTATGAATAAAATAAGTGTTATTTCATTATGACATTTACTCATATCCAATAAACAAAGTTCCATGGTTATCTTATGTAAACTTAAGCATGTATATGAGATATACAAGTGGATCATGCCTTAAGTGATAACCTAAATAGGTTTGTAGTATAAGGATTAAGGTGGGATACCTGATCCTGGTGACACTATGGATACAACCCGTTTTGTAGTGGTTTGCAAGCGTTGTAAACTGCTACAGATGGTAGATCCTGACAATTCATGTGGGGATATGCAAGCGGTGGTGTCCTATACAAAGAGTTTATATAAGACCAGATCACAAGATGACTAGACTCTGTATATAACATCGTTGATACTGAGACTTACATCTCACCTAAATGATCATAGGTGACATGACCTCAATCCTGAGTGTTTTGGGAACTCTTGCCTTTGAAGGAAGTCCTTTGATTAGTATGGTTGAGAGTGGCCAGATTGCCAACTCAACATGTCTACCTTTTTGGAGACTTGTTTGATCTAGGAGCTGGGAACTCAATTACACAAGATGGAATTCACTCCTTCCCGAAATAAGGGAAAGTAGATAGATTGATCCCTTAAGGGCTGATTCCGGGGCTTGAACATAGTGGCCACAACTTTTCTTTGGAAGAAAGGACTCAGTCATAGTAGGACTATGATTTATGTTCATTAGAGGGATCAGTGGTACGTAAGGAGTTAGATGTAACTATAGGGGCATAATGGTTATTGGCCGAGTTGTACTTACGAGTGATCTGGGAAGGATCATCGCACTGTTGATTGGTTAAAATGGACACATGACATATCTGTAGTAAGGAGAGTTCAGTTGTCGGTCTTTAATGGAGTGTCTGGCAGTTAATGGATGGTGAATCCCGTGACTAAAGAGTTTAGTCAGTTATTCACGTACCGTTGGAGCTTCGAGCTACAGGTCCATAAGGTCCCTTTTGTAGCTCAATGGATTCAAGATGAAAATCAGTTTTTGGTGTTGATTTGAAATGTTCAAATTGTCAAGAGGTAATTCGATTATATATGATATGATCGGTATGGTGTATGAGATACATCAAGTGGAGGGTTAATGTAAATGAGATTTACATTAAATGCCATGAAATTAAAAAAAGAGCTATGGTTTGTATGTTTCATGAGATGAAATATTAAAACTATAGGTTATAATTATAGTATGATAAGTTGGTTATCATTTATATTTATAATAATATTAATTATTGGATAATTATCTCTTTTTCTCTAATAACCAATTGATTGGGAGGTTATTGGTGGTTTCATGGTAACCGTGAGATAAAAGGAAAAATGTTTTCTTAATTTTAGTAAGATTTGTAAAACGTTGATTTGAGTTTTGTACTCTCAAAAATTATTCACGGGATAGTTGTCAAGTAGATCAGATTTACTAAATGACAGCCTGGAGAGACTAGACGATCGTAAAGTGTTTCTACACGATAGACACTCAACTAGACGATGAGCTAAACGATCACATAGCTTTTATTAAACGATTGGGCATCGACCTATACGATAGCCTTTATCTCCCACTTGGTCAATCGTTTGCATGATTGTTCTCCTCTGATCTCATCCTCTAACTAAATCCACACAGAGCCCACACTCTGGATTCTCACACCAAGAATACCGAGGTAACCTTGTTGGTGGTGTCATAGTCAACTTGACACAGTTGAGGTTCTGTGGAAGCCGTTTGAGTGTTGCAGTGTTGCAATTTGTTCGAGCATTCGTTATCAAGGAACTTGGAGATGAGTCTTCAAATGTTTGTTAATTCTTTCCCTTGATCTGTAGAAAAGCATGCTGTAATTTCTGTTTTGTGCATAACCGTATGTTTCCATTTGTGACTGTAATTGTTGTTGTTCATATACGATTAAAATTTGGAAAGATCCTTCCGCTGTTCATGGAAATCCTCATGTCCGATTTCCTTCAGCGCCATGATCACCAAACTCATTCATTGTTCCATCTACTAGAACAAATAAAGAATGAAGACACATTATAAGAAATATCCTCTCTCGGTAACTCCATGGAAATTTTGCAAAGGATGCGAATAGAAGGCAATAAAGTCATACTTGAGCTTGAAGGGGAAGAAGTGAGAGGGAAAGGAAATGGTTCGATATTGTCAAATGGGCATTCAAGCTTATTAAAGGAAAATTTTTACAAGAGGAAATTAAGATGGTTGATGAGATACAAGCTAGGGAGGAGCTTGATGGGGATAGTAGAGCTTCCAACTTATTCGTTTACCAGAAATTTCGTACAGAGAAGACATTGGATAAAAATGGAACTTTAGGGTTTGGGGATAAAGTTGGATAAAGGTCTCAAGTGGAATAGATGTTTTTGTGTGGGCAACGAAAAATTTTTAGTGTTTTTTTTTCCATCTTTTTTTCCTTTTATGTGTATTTCATGGCCTATTTTATAAAATGCTATCTTCAAAGGCTATGAAAAGGAATCTTTCTTGTAGTGTCTACAATTCTATGACATCAGATGTTGCAACCCAAGTGATGTTATGAAACGCTAAAGATCTTTGGACGTAATACAAGAGTTGTTCGCAATTCAATCTCGGGCTCAAAAAGACTACTTAAGGCAGATATTTCACTTTAACTATGAATGATTATTTTCATGTTATGAAAAATATGCTAACAATTTAGAACAAGATGGGAGCTCTATGAAGAATACAATCCAATTGTGGCTACACTCCAAAGTAGGACTGACAAGTGACCAACAATGTCATTTGAATTGTTGCCGAAAAAGAATATTCACAAAAAAAAAAAAAAAAAAAAAAAAAAAAAAACTCATTCAATGGATCTACATATGTAACCATACCTTCTACACCCTACCCAAATACCAAATACAACTGGTCATGTACAATTGCACAATTCATTCACTCCCAACTCAATGTCCTATCAGAAGACACTTATGAGACGTTTGAGATAAAGAGTTGATTATTATAGTCTTAGGTTATTATAGTTGGGTTATAGTAGTTTGTGTTTAGGATGTAAATTATTTTAGTTTGGATTATAATAGTATGTATTTGAGGTGTAAATTATTTTAGTTTGAAAAGTAAATAGTAAACATTATATTGTAGCAAAAAAACAAAGAATTAAAAAATGATGAATGTAAAATAGTAAAAACTATAGCAAATGGGGGTTAACTGTACAAGAGGTTTTGAAATAGTGTTGACTATAGCTAATTGGAGAATAAAGTGTAGGAGAGGTGGTTATTATAATCCTACGATAGTCCTTGTCTCAAACACACCCTTAGTATTCACTACTCTGATGACTTGGAAGGATGGATATTCCGAATGTCTATGAAGTTTTTTTAAATGAAAGGTAAGTGGGAAAAAGAAAACATCGGACCTAAATTTATCCTTCAATAAGAAGTACAGATTTAGAGAATAACATTACCAAAAGCCCCCACTCTCAAGATTTATTATCACATATCAAAAAGTTATTTAGTAAATAATTTCTCACCAAGAGCATTTTTGGACGGATCGGAAACTATATGCATACAGAAGCATTTTCACTTGCAACAAACACTTACAAGCAATGCGTTCAGCTCAACGTCGTATTCTTCATGTTCGCAAGGCAAATAATTCGTAGGATGAAATGTTTACAAAACCTAATAAGTTCGATGACAGAAATAATATATCAAACTGCAAAAAATCACCACCCAAACGAAAATGAATTGGAACAAAAGCAACAAGACAACGATCGAAATACTTGAAGGCACATCGCAGCCTCGAGAGTGTTCTGTAAGTACGTCAAATACAAGCGAAAAGTAGTTGCCTAAGTTTGCACATACAGACGGAAAATTAGGCAGAAAAAGAAAAAGAAATAAAACAAAAACAAAAGATCAATCACATTCTGCAATTAAGTATTTAAACGAATCACATAATCAAACGCAAAACCAAAAAAATGCTAAGTCAAGAGTTAATCAAAGCGAAATTTGCTGATTTCGAATCCAGAAGCGTCCGTGTAAATCAACATCAACAATTTCACTAAGAAAATAAGTTAAATAGAACATTTCTAAGTAAAACGAATGAACTTGTCACAATGATCTTCTTACTATTCAAGCAGTAGATTAACACAACTCAAATAAACAACTTCAAACGAATCAAAGAAGATCAACGAAACAAGAATTTGTTTGTCACCAACTATTTCTAGATTCAAGAGAGTGGTTTTCAGATATCAAAATTGACGGGCTGAAGTGAATATTTGGATGGAGAAAACTGACTGGATCTTGCAGTGAACTCGTGAGAGTACGAAATTATTGGTACATGCCGTCGAAGCTCAAGCTCCAAAACTCCGACGCCAGAGAAAGGAAAAGAAATCAAAGGAAAGAAAAGCTTGAGAATTAATCAGAAGTCATAACTAATTATGAGATTATATTAACTTATAGAACGGATCAAAAGGAGAAGAGGAAAAGGAGGGAAAAAAGAGAAAAATAATCCGACCTGCCGGATTCGAACCAGCGACCTAAGGATTAAGCTGCTTTCGACTACAGTCCTCCGCTCTACCAACTGAGCTAAGGTCGGAAGTTGAAGATTAGGGAAATTATTATTCTTAATTATTACTTAAAATCAATTTTATATACATTCAGAAGTGAATTTGAAATAGTTATGATTAGTTTTGTCATATTCAAAATAACTTTACTCCAAATCGATTTAGGATTTGTTTTTATATTTTTAAATGCGGTTTTTAAGATCAAATTTGATTTTAAATTATTAAAATTATGTTTTGAAGTATTTTTGAACACGAAAAAAACAATTTTGACCAAATCAATCTAAAACATGCACGTAAATCATGAACTTTGATTTGTAATGATTTGATTCATATATTGTTGATTTTGTAAAAATTTAATCTATATACTTTAAAATCTGTAACGTTAGAAGTTATGTTTGGATTGACTTTTTAAATGTTTAAAATTAATTTTTTCTCTTAGAAACACTTTTTTAAGCAGTTAAAAAGTCAAGCAGACAAGTCTTCTTTAGTCCTTATTGTGAAGAATTTATTGTTAAAATTAAGTGATATTACTTATATACGTAGATAAATAAACTAATTTGGGACCTAATATGTTTATAAACTACAAAGTCTAAATTGTTAGATAATAAAAATCAACATTTAATTTTGATTTTTTTTTTTACAATGTTGATTATTTGTTACAAATATGAAAATATACAATTGAATTATTACATATTAAACTACAAAGACTAAATTGTAACAAATTTAAAGATATAGAAACAAAATTTAGAGACTAAATTGTTGCTTCAATGCAAATTTAGAGACCCTGAGTAATTTTTAACCTAACTAAAAATTCCTAATCAATTTTTCCTCATATTTTGATTGAACTTTCAATTGCATCCAATCAATATGTGTAGTGATTTTTAACCCTATATTCAATTTATATTAAATTACCCTTTATTTATTTATTTTTGGAGGAAAAACACCAAATATTACAAAACTTACTATTTTCAACAAGATGAGCCTAATTAGTATACAAAATAATGATTCAACAAATTCTTTACAACTCACCAAAATGGAGATAGCTCAACTAACATAGTTTTTGTACTATCAATCTCGATGTAGGTTCGATTCCCCTACTTCATATATTGTGAAAGAAAAAAGAAACAAAACTTTTACGACTCACAAATCTCAAAAGAGAAAAAAAAAACAAACTATCGCGAATTCCCATTTAGAAATTTCATACAGAAAATACAAATAAAATGTTCATTGTTAATTCCAACCTAGCTCAACAGTCCAACCAATAGGTTTGAAGTTCAAATCATTCCCTCGCTATCAAACTCGTAAACATGAACATAATGCTCTTCAAAATCATGAAAGCCAAAGAAGGGGGGAAAATGAAAGAACAAAACTTGAAGAGAAACTCAAACGAGGAAATTTGAATAAACAATGAGCCAAAATTGTGCAAACTACAAAAGGATCAGACCTTGAAAAATATCACTCACTACTAATCTCTCAGAAAAGATACACAAAAGTCCTGTAAACACAAGAAGAAGAACTACTACAAGTCAACAACTAATGAACAATCCTTTTATATCCTGCCCCTATAATTCATTCTTTCAACCAACATTTACATCCAGTAATTGACCAACACTAGAATATTTTAGAGAGAGAAAAAAAATCAAACAGGAAAAGGAAGCGCAAGAAGAACTATGGCGTTGAAAAGAGAGATCAGATTGAAGGTTGTTTGCGCAACTTGTTTGCGACGTAGAGCAAATGACTGATGTTTGCTGGGGGATAGTGTTGGAGCAGTTTGAGATTAGCCGTAAAATCGCCTGCAAGTAAGCGTCGTCTAATGAGAATCAACATCGAGCAGCATATTCGGAGGAGTGTTTCCTGCAAATTGATTGAATATCAGGTCTAGCTCGATTTGATACAATTAAAATTTGTCCTGCTTAGTGTAAAACATTTTCATTTCAAAATGGTCCTGAATTCCCCACAACTACAAAATGCATGAAGAATCACTGTGGGGTAAGCCATAAGAAAATATAATCAAGTATGCACAGAAGGGATGGTAAAATTCTCCTACAACTTCAAGCATGTTTTCGCAACACGCTCGTGCTCTCATAGGTGCAGCAACCTCTCTTATATGATCTATACACAGCATGATAACTACCACAAGGAAATTCATCAACAGAATGAGGGTTATCTTATGACAAATAGGTCTTCCTTTACTAAATGGTTCAAATTTTATGCATTAGCTTATGACAAATAGGTCTTTTTTTACTAAATGGTTCAAATTTTATACATTGCTCCAGAATACCATGGATCTATAAGGGGGGATAACTTGAACCTAAAAGAAGAAAATATTACCAGAGGACCCTCAGGATCACTCAAAATTGTATCCCATATGTGAAGGCTGTCTGCAAAATTGAACTCTTGGGTCAAGAGGAGAGTGATCCACCTAAACGCATAAAACTGGGGGTTTACCTGTAATTAGACAAAATAGAGAAATGCAACAATAAATAATGGTATTAAATAGGAGTATCAGCTATTACAGTTGCCTTATTTTTTTTAGTACAATTATGGGTAAGGGGATTCGAACCACACACCTCGTGGTTACTAATACACTTGTATACCAATTGAGCTATGAAAACTATAGTCGTACAAAATATAGATATGCAAAATAAAATGAACTTAAATTACAGGTTAAGCCTAACACAAATACACAAGTAGAAATAGGGAAAATTGGGCACTATAAGGTCTCAGATTACTTCAGCTTTTGAGATGTAGACAATACTATGTTGGTACATTTCTTGATATATTTTCAAAGATTTGGTTCAGATCGCTTTGGGGCTGATACCTTAGCAACCATAAGAAATATTTTCAATCAAAATGTTCAAAAGACGATGTTACAAGTCATAACCATAGAAAATAGAAAGACCCAAATTGCTATTTTCTTTTGAGAAGAAACAGAGTTTCCAACGGAGTAAAAAGATAATTTAAGGAGGTAAAGAGCAAATGAGCCAATGGCCATAAAAACCATTATTCTTTTAAAAATAAAATTATAAAGACTAAAATCAAGAAAGAGAGCAAAGAATAATCCAAAGCCAAGGAGAATGATTAGAAAACTTTTCCTTTACAATTTTGAATGTTTGAAAATTTTGGTGCTTTAATTTTTATCATTTCAAATTTGAAGGCACTCTCCTGCTGAATAGTAATCTGAGTAAATAGGCAACACCTAAGAGTGGTTGCCATAATCAAACTAAGGAAAATACTGGAGATTTATAGGACTAATCATGAAAAGGAAATAAGCATCGAAATAGCCATATGTAAAATTAAAAATAATAAATAATTGAAGGCTCAAAACTGTCTGAATAAAAGTTAAAACTCTACTTTGGTTGTGATCTCAAGGTGACGCCAGAGCTCTTCATCATGCTCCTTCAGAAGTTGAGACAACTTTGTGATCGTGGCACGAATTCCCACAACGCTATTATCCAGTTGCTGACAGAAATGATCCCTAAATCCGCTCAATAACTCAACAAAACAAAAGAACGTGTCTGCTTCAGCAGATGCCTGAAATTTGAACAGTCAACATCAGGAAAGAAAAATGTAACAAAAAGATCACAGTTAAATGTTAAATGGCCATAACTATTGTTCCTTTAGGTGGAACACTAATCTGGCTCAGGAAAAGAACTTCAATGTAGTCAAATTGATTCTTCATTGATCTTCCAAAACAAATTTCTCATTTTACTTCTGATAAACCGAAAACAACATTGTCATTGAGAAAAAGAATCCATTTAATACACAACTATCTCTCAAGATTTCTTTCTGTGATATAAGCAAAAAATTACCAGGGAGAGATACTGGTTCCTCTACAGAATTTCATCTGCTAAAGATTTTCACGATTGAAATTAACTCAAACGAATTTTTAATTAAATAAGAAATAACTTAAATTATTCATCTCATAGCCGTAGAATGCAGGCATAGACATCTAATGGTTCCAAATGCAGAATAAATGAACAATCCATTTAACTCAGCCAAAGTTTCTTTTCTTCCTTTTTTTGAGAAAGAAACTAGACTTCTCATTATCAGAAAAGAGGTACAGAAACTCTAGTTAGAAAAGGTTTGTCTAATGGTTCCAAATGCAGAATAAATGAACTTCTTTTCTTCCTTTTTTCAGTAAGAAACTAGACTTCTCATTATAAAAAAAAAAGAGGTATAGAAACTCTAGCAAGGCTCTTTCTTTTTCTTTTTTTTTTTTTAAAAAAAAAATCAGAATTGAGGATTTAAATCTTTGTCGTTTTGATCAAGGTTTATAATTCCTTATCAATTGAGCGATACTTAGGTCGACTACCAAAGTTTTTAGCTATGAAAATGTGTCCCAATAGCTATCAGGCAAAAAGGCCAACTTATTTAGAAGCATATTTGCGGCACTATAGAGCTAACATCATCATTATTCATATAACTATCAGGTGGATCGGGGTGTAAAGAAAAGTTACCACATTATCCTCATCAGGATCGCTTCTAAATACATAGTATAGAGGAGCTAAAATTTCATTCATCCCTTGAACATATCTAATTCCTGGATTCAACTTTGCAAATACAATTAAGATATTTCTCAGAGCCTCCTGAAAGTACAAAGCACAATTAACATAAGATAATTGTCCAAACCTCTATTAAACTCATATTACACGTGTCAATTATTTATGCATACTCAAAGACTAACCTGGTTAGATTTTGCAAGTGATGAGTCCCCAGAGAAGAAGTGCATATCTGGATGAGTACGCTTTACATCTCGGTCAATCTGTTCTATAATCTCAGAGTCCTAACATATAGGTGATAAATTAGACTAAAATGATGTTACGGCACATTATCATATTGTTCTATCACTGTATAAGCCCAAATAGAAAAGATACATATGAAACACAGACAGGATATGATTGATATATTACAGAAGTAAATATTAAAAATCTGGTAAGAAGACAATCTCGACAAAATCAAATATCAGCATATCTTTCCATAACAAGAAAACATTCGATGATTTCTATCACGGCAAAGTATCTGAAAAAGCAGGTTATCACATGACCTAGAGGGGGATATTTTTCAAGTGAATATCTATCGATCAGGATCCCAGAAAACAAGTTATAAATTTTAAAGTGCTGTAAACTCTCTGTCACCAAAACATGCTTTTCAAATTGAGTTTTCTGGCCTTGATTTCCCTCTTCTATTCCAATTACACTTCTTAAGGGTCCAATTGCATAAACAGTTGACCCATGCATAAGGTTGAAGAAAACTCATAGAGGTCGATTGCATAATTGAAAATACTCAAGTTCATCTAGAACATTAAGAATTTATAATTACGGCATGATTATTCTAGAATCAGCGAACATCCACCCGTTCTCCCAATAGAACAAGAAAATATTTTATTTGGGTTATTATTATTATATTTTCTTTTTGATTTCTCAGTACAAGAAACAATATAGGTATGGGAGATTGAACCTTCAACTTCAAAGAAGTTAATAGGTGCCCTTATCCATGAGAGCAAGAAAAGGTTTAATTCTTTGGATGTAACTACTTTAGTCCAAGGTTCATCATACAGTCAAATAAAGATTACACAAAGTTTAAAGATTCTGATTAACAAACGGTTAAAGTTGACAGAACTATTTACATTTTGAGTTCAGTACAGAGTGGCCCAGTAATTCTTTATAAATACTTTTTCTGTGGGATACATTAAATATAATGGATTTCATAAGGTTAGACAGGGGATAAAATTTTTATCACAAGTTTAATAATAAAGGATACCTGGAAGTACTGATTCCAGATGCTGGTTTTCCCAAGACTCAAAGGATGTTCCTCTTGACTTATTTCTGACCTTGAGAGTGGACCCTTGTTCGTTTCATCATGCTCGTAACTTTTGGCCTTCTCCAACCTCCTTGAAATTTCGGACTGACTAGCCACAAAAACATTAAGAAAACCATGTTTGTACATACAAACTGATTGCAGCATATCGTTTTTTGCTTTGTTTACCACATGGTAACGAATTTGAAGAAGAATCGTATTGACTAATTAGAATAGGAATAAAACAACAGATAATGTGTGTATTTTGTGAAAGGGAAGAGAAATTACTATAGTGTAATGTACTACCATATAGAATTAAAATACATTCTAATTTGATGAGGACCCACAATAAAGTAGATAAAATGGAAAAGTGGAGATGAGGTTCACAGAATTAAGACAACGGGAATTACATTCTCGACTGATTAAACTAGAAATCCAATTTTGGGAGAGGAAATCAAGAAAAGTGGTTGAAATTCTCTCATAAACGTTTCCAATTGCTAAATAAGACCTTTCTGTTATCAAAGCTAAGTGATTAACCCCATAAGGCATATTTACACCCCTTGTTGGCTGGATTTTAAAAAGAAAAAGGCAAAAGAGGAGCGACTACACCACAGAAAACTAGATGAATCCTTCTACAAAATGTTAAGAGACCAAAATGGAGAGTGAAAAGTTCCACAGTATGACTTACAGGATTCATCAAAAGCTCTTCTTTAAAATGCTTGTATTGAGACCTCTTTTTAGCTAACTCAGATGTCCAGAGCCCACGATCTGGTGGCAGATAACCCAACAGGAGCTACGATCAATCAAATGAGCCAATAACTATTAGTTCTGGACTCGTCACGACAAATCTAGCAAATATGCTTCAGCAGAAAATTTTGACGCACAATAAAAACTACAAATTACATACTTTCCAGACGGTTGAACGAATTCCTGGACCATCCGGTATGCCCTGAGATGCAATTTTACGCAATTCACGCAGATTTATGATCTTCTTCGACAACTGCCATCCAGAATATAGGAAACAATCAACAACTAAAAGAATGAGAAGAATATATAATCCAAAACATGCAGGAGATCACACTAAAAAGCAAACCTCTACAATAAGCTGTGCCTGGCGAGATACATCCTCAGCAGAAGGGCCTGAGGAAGTGCCATTATCGTCGTTGGTGACATTGTTATTAGCCCTGGAGTCTCTATCAGACTTAGGAGACTCGGTTCTAATGGCGGTGCTCGCAGACGGAGGAGGAACCGGGACAGGGGGTTCAACGACGGGTTCCGGCGAAGAAGTGGTGGCTGCCGGCTCGGAAGTGTAGCGGTGGAGGCGATCGTCGTCGACAGAAGGAGTAGAGGACCAAAGAGAGCTATTGAGCCAATCCGGCACACGTTTCTTCACCATTTTTTTCTCTGTAGCGATTGTGAACGAATTCAGAACAAAATTACTGCAATTATTTTAGATGAATTTGAATTTGAGCGATTGAGATTGTCTTCAACCTCTCGCTTCGATTGCTAGGGTTCCGAGCTCAATTTTTTTCCTTTTTTCTTTCCTCCTAATTTTTCCCTTTTCCGATTTAATTATTCGTTAAACATCTTTTCCTTGAGTTTGCCGTTGCCTCTCTGAAAAGGGGACTCTGTGGACGAAAGTGGGAGAAGATTTGGAAAAACTTGTGTAACCGGGGCATGCAAGAAAGTTCGTGACGGACAAATAGTAAGCCGCCACATCATGATGCTAAAATATTTTGGAAATTATTGTAATTCGTAACGGTTTTTTTTATGGGAAATTTATTCATGAGTTGCATTTACTGAACTACATAGATTTCAACTACATTCCATAAAAGAACTCACATAAAAAGGTATTGAATAAATAAATATCTATTATGAATATTATAAAAAAAAATAGATGTCTTATGTGTCAATCTTCATGTTGTCCATGTGTCTTGGTGAGAAATCTACTTCAAAATTCCACTCAATTTTGCATATTATCCAATTTTCATAATTTTAGTCATTTTATTTTATTTATTTTCATAATTTTAGTCATTTTATTTTATTTTATATTTTATTTATTTATTTTTATATTATATTTTCTCTATATCTGTGTTCTTGTTATGCTTTGTTGTGCTCCTCAATTTCAATCAACACGAGCTCCTGTCGCTCCCTCGCTGAAGGTAGGTCCTAAAGATAGGTAAGTTTTTTTTTTCTTTATTATAATTAATAAATTAATGTTATTTTGCATATTTAGTACATATTAAATTTCTAATATAAATATAATGTTTTGTGATAGTGTTTCCATGACAAATCTTACAAAATCAGAATTTGCCGTCCTTGACATTAATGACAATAATTATTTTCCGTGGGTGTTCGATGCCAAAATTCACCTGAATTTGGGAGACATAACTAAAGAAAGAAATACGACATCCAGTCAAGACAAAGCAAAAGTTATGATTTTCCTTCGTCATCATATGATGAATAATTAAAAATTGAATGTCTTACGATAAAAGATCCTCATATCTTGTGGAAAAATTCGAAAGAAATGTGATCATAAGAAAACAATTGTTCTTCCTAAATCTCGTTATGAGTGGATGCATTTAAGGCTACAAGATTTCAAATCAATAAGTGATTACAACTCCGCATTATTTAATGTCAGTTCAAAATTGTTGTTATGCGGAGAGAAAATTATTGATGCTAGTATGTTAGAGAAGACATTTTCTATATGTTGAATATGCTCCTGCAGCAACAATATCAAGAGAAGGGTTTTAAACAATATTCTGAACTAATTTCATGTCTTCTCGTGACCGAAGAAAATAACGAGTTATTGATGACGAACCACGAATCTCGACCAACTAGAACAACATCATTCCTTGAAGTGAATACTGTGAATGTTTAATAATCGTGGTCGAGGTCATGGTGTAATCGAGGTTGTGACCGTGAAAGAGGAAGGAATAATTATTATTTTCATGGTGGTCATTCTAATCATTCAAATTTCAAAAGAATCACACAAAATGATGATCATAAAAGAAAAACTCCACAAGATAAGAGTTCAAAAAGTGTTGAAAATAAATGCTTCTGATGCGAAATGACTGGCCATTGGTCACAAATCTATCATACGTCAAAACACTTAGTTGACCTCTATCAAGGCTCCATGAAGGAAAAAAAAATGTGGAAGCAAATTTTGCATACCAGGAGAATGACATATTTGACCCATCCTATATGATAAATTTGGATATGGCGGACTTCTTTGAATCTCCTGAAAAGAAGATTGACACAGTTGATGGAACATCAAGTGTTTCATTTGATTTTGAGAATATCTAGACTTAATGTTGTTGTTTTCTTTTATCTATCTTCATGTTTTTTTAGTAAATATTAACTTTTATATATTTTAAGTGTTGTTTTTTTTTATTGTAATTATTTTCTTTTAATGAAGAAACATGGATCATTTTCATATGTTGGGTGATTAAGAAATGAGCAAAGAAGATCTACAACTACACACACAATACTTACAAATTAAAAATACATTTCCAAATTGACGATGTTGAAAGCAAAAGTAAATACACTATCAGGTTCTGTAAACTTGATCGAAGGTTTTGGATAAGCAAATATTATTTTGCCTAGAGGAACAAAATTTACAATTGACAATGCATTATTCTCTAGTCAATCAAAGAGAAATCTTCTAAGTTTTAAAGATACACGTTGCAATGGTTATCATATTGAAATTGATAGTAAAAAAAAATGTGGAATATCTAAATATTACCTCTACTATCTCAAATGAAAAGGTATATTGGAAAAGTTGTCTGCTTTATCTTTTGGATTGTATTATACTCATATTCGAGTAATTGAACTTATGCAACAATGAACCTGAAGTTCATGAATCCCAGATATATTTGCTATTGGCATGATAGATTGGGTAATCCAAGGTCTATAATGATGAAAAGAATTATTGAGAATTTAATTGGACAACCATTGAAGAGCCAAAAGATTCTTTAATCTAATGAATTATCATGTGATGTTTGCTCTCAAGACAAATTAATAATTAGACCATCACAAGCTAAAGTGAGAACTGAATCACCTGCATTTTTAAAACAAGTTCATGGTGATATATGTGGACCTATTAACCCACCAGTGAACAATCTAGATATTTTATGGTATCCATAGATACATCTAGTAGATGGTCACACATGTGCTTATAATCAAGTCGAAATCTTGCATCTGCAAGATTACTTGCTCAAATAATTAAGTTAAAAGCACAATTTCCTGATTATACAATTAAGACCATTCGTCTTGATAATGCTGATGAATTTACATCCTAAGCTTTTGATAATTATTGTATGTCAATTGGGATAAGTGTTGAACATCTTGTAGCTCATTTTCATACACAAAATGGTTTATCAGAATTATTTATAAAACATTTACAATTAATTGCAAGCCCATTACTTATGAGAGCTAAACTTCCTTCATCTGTATGAGGACATGCTATTTTGCATGTAGCATTACTTGTAGGCATTATGTCAGTAACTTATCATAAGTACTCGTCATTTACAATTAGCTTATGTTCATAAGCTAAATATTTCCCATTTAAGAACTTTTAAATGTGCAGTATATGTTTCAATTGCTCTACCACAATGCACTAAAATGGGTCCTCAAAAGAGGTGAGGAATACATGTTAGATATGATTCCTCATCAATTATTAAATATCTTGAATCCCTGACGGGTGATGTATTTACTGCACGATTTGTTGATTGTCATTTTAATGAGAAAATTTTTCCAACATTATGGGAGGAATTAAGAAATTGAAAAAAGAAATTACATAGAATGCATCGTTATTGTCTTATTTAGATCCCCATATAGATCAATGTAAACTTGAAGTTCAGAGAACAATTCATTTGCAAAATATAGCAAATCAATTACCAGATGCATTTATAGATGCAAAGAAAGTAACTAAGTCACATATACCAGTTGCAAATGTTCCATAAAAAATTGATATCCCAACACTGAGTTGTCACTAATGAGTCTGGAACACGTCAGAAGCGTGGAAGACCAGTGAGTTCCAAAGATAAAAATCCTCGAAAACGAAAAATAATTAATAGTAAAAAATGCTTGGTAGAGGATGTAAGTACCCATGAAGAAATCGTCGACATGACTAGTGAGGAAGATGAAATACCTAAAGATAATAATGAGATTTCAATAGACTGTCATGATAGGAAAAAAGATGGAATCAAACTAATGTAATTATTGACAACATTTTTGCATATAATGTTGCTCTTGATATTATATCTGAAAATGAGGATCCTGAACCAAAGTCTATTGAAGAATATTGACATAGAAAAGATTGACTTCAGTGGAAATAAGCAATCGAGGAAAAATTGAACTTACTTTCAAAACGACAGGTTTTTGGACCAGTAGTCCGAACACCAGAAAGTATCAAACTTGTGGGATACAAATAGGTATTTGTGAGAAAAATAAATAAAAATAATGAGGTCACAAGATACAAAGTAAAAGTAGTTGCACTGGTTTTTCAAAAAGACTTGTTATTGATTATGAAGAGACAGATGCAATTATACTAAGATATTTAATTGACCTGACTGTGTATGAAAGTCTGGATATGCATCTTATGGATGTAGTCACAACATATTTATATGGATTTCTTGATAATGATGTTTATATGAGAATCCAGGATGGATGTGGTACAATCGTCAGAATGAATATTTGTTGAAATAAGGATATCATTGTTGGGGTTGATGCCCTAAAATCTCGTGTCCTGTAGTTTGTAAACAGTTTGTACGAACGCTTGTGTTGTATAATATATGATATTTACTTCACATCTTGTTTTTTTGCTCAGTTGCATGTTTTATTTGTTTTACCACAAACCAATAAACTTAAAATCCCTGGTTATTTGTATGTATCTCAAGCATGTATGTGGTGACATACAAGTGGATCATGTCTTGAGTGATAACCAAAATGGTCTGTAGTATATGGATATAGGAGGAAAACCTTATCCTGGTAACGCTACGGATGCGACCCGCTTTGTGGAATGGTCATAAGTATTGTAACTTGTCACAGATGGCTGATCTTGATCATTCGTGTCAGGGACATGCGAGCGGAGGCATCCTATACAAAGAGTTTGTATAAGACCTGACCACGAAGTGTTAACGTCTCGTTATATAACACTGTTCATGACAGAGACTTCACTTCACTAGGATGACCATAGGTAACATGACCTCAATCCTGAGTGAGTTGGGAACTCCTGCCATTGAAGGCAATCCTTTGATTTATATGGGTGCAAGTGGCCAGGTCGCCGATTCAAACCTACCATTTTGAGGATTCGTCTGATTTGGGAGCTGGGAACTCAACTACACAAGATGAAATTCAATCCTTCCCCAAGATCTGGTAAGTAGACAGATAGCTCCGTTAAGGGCTGATTCCAGGACTTGAACGATGTGGCACCACACACTTTCTCTTGGCCCGAGAGGTGTTCACACATAGTTTGACTATGTTGTATTGTTCATTAGAGGAATCAGTGGTACTTAAAGAGTGAGATGTAATTGCAGGGGCAAAACAGTAATTTGGCCCAACTGTACTTACGAACATCTGTGAAAGGTCATGGTACTCATGATTGGTTATATCCAATGGACATAGAAATATATCTATGGTAAGAAGAGTTTAGTTGTTGGTCTTTAGTGAAATGTCTGACAGTTAACGGATGGTGGATCTCGTAGCTAAAGAGTTTAGTCAGCTATTCACGGATCGTTGGAGCTTCGAGCCACAGGTCCATTAGGTCCCCTAGGTAGCTTGGATAAAGTCGAGAATCAATATTTGGATTAATTTGAAATGTTCAAATTGACAAGAGGAAGTTCGATTATATATAATATAATTGGACTGGTTAATTATATATGACATAATTGGCTAAATGTATGAGATACATTATTTTGGAGGAAATTAGATATAAATATGATTTATATCAAGTAGAGGATAAATTACTATAGTAGACATGAGATATCAAACTATAAGGTAAAAATATAATATGATTATATTTATTAATAATTTAATTGGTTAATTATATGATAATTAACCTAAAAACTCTCTCGGACGTGCGTTAGTGGAAAAACTGCATTGGTTATTGTAACCGAAGAATAAAAATGAAAATTTGTTTCATTTGCGTAGTTTGGAAAAAGATTGGAAGGTTTTGTGTTGGTGTGGAAATGTAAACGATCGCATAAGTCGAGAGCCTATACGATAGTCGCTCAGCGCCTAAACGATCGCATACCTCGCACCTAAACGATCGCACACTAGTTTCTAAACGATCGAAAAACGTTCCTAAACGATCGTATAGTGTATCGTGTTTACTAAATGATCGCCTACCTTTTCCTAAACGATCATTCAGTAAAACCTACACGATCGTGTAATTTCTTCTAAATGATAAGCATCTAGCTATGTGATGGCTTCCTATTCTCTCCCACTTGCTTATCATCTATACGATCAGTTCTTCCTCCTACCTCTACTGAACTCACCAAAGAACATGCTTTGGGTTCTCACTCCGAGAATACCAAGGGCTCCTTTTTGGTGGTGTTGTCCCCGCTGCATTCGTTTTGTTTTGTTTGCGATTGTTTGTGCTACTGTAGCCGACGCATTTGCTAGGCGTTTGTTGATCGGGTAGAGGTCTTCCGCTGCGTTAAGTTCCAAATCCTGAAGATTGTCTTCAACTAGTATGAGAACTCTTTCCCTTACTTTTAGTGTTCAAAGCATGCCGTTAATTACTGTATATTTGCATAACTGTATGTTCGAATGTATTTGGTGTATTTCGGTCACGATGAAATTGGAGAGATCCGACGGCGCTCATGGAATTCTTCGTTAAGAGATCCTTCGATCAAAATAATCCAATATGTTCGTGTATTTTTATAAAGAAATCACAATCAAGATTTGCTATTATAATCGTATATGTTGATGACTTGAGTATATTTGGAACTCATGAAGAACTTTCAAAAGCAATAAAATATCTTAAGAAAGAACTTGAGATGCAAGATCGTGGAAAAACCAAATTTTGCCTTAGTTTGCAAATTGAGCATTTAGCAGATGAGATATTTATTCATTAGTCAACTTATACAGGAAAAATTCTGAAAAGATTTTATATGGACAAAGCACATCCATTAAATATTCCAATGGAAGTCCGTTAATTGGATATAAAGAAAGACATATTTCAACTTCGAGGCGATAATGATGAATTTCTTGCTCTTGAAGTACCATATCTTAGTGCAATTGGTGCACTTATGTATCTTGCTAATAATACAAGACCAGATATTGCATTTTCGATCAATTTATTAGCTAGATATAGTTATTTTCCTACAAAAAGACATTGGAACAGAATTAAGCATATCTTCGTTGTCTCTAAGGAACTATCAATGTAGGTTTGTTTTATTTAAATAAATCAAATTTTGACCTAGTTGGTTATGCATATTCTGAATATTTATTTGATCCACACAAAGCTAGATCTCAAATAGGTCATCTGTTCACATGTGGAGGAACTGCTATATCATAGAGATTGGTGAAACAGACCATAATGGCCACTTCCTCAAATCATGTTGAAATTCTTGCAATTCACGAGGCTAGTTGAGAATGTGTGTGGCTAAGATCAATGACTCCGCACATTCGTGAAACACGTGGCTTGTCTTCTAATAAAAATTTTCCAACAATATTATATAAAAACGACACAACTCACATAACCCAAATCAAAGGAGGATATATTAAATGAGATAGAATAAAGAATATTTCACCGAAGCTTTTCTACACTCATGAACTTGAAGAAATAGCGACATCACTGTACAACAAATTTTTTCGAATGATAACTTGACAGATTTATTTATAAAGACATTACCAACCACAACTTTTGAAAAATTGGTGCACAACATTGGAATATGTTGAATCAGAGATTTTAACTAATGTTTTCATTGAAGGAAATGTGAAGTTCTATAGCAGAAGTAGGGATTGGCCCAATTTTTAATTTTTCGCAGAATAACAAAATTTACAGAATTCAAAAAAGAAATTATGCATTAATAAAAAAAAATTCACAGCATGCTTTAAGAGAGGAAAAGGGGAAAAGAAATCATACCTTTGAAGATCACAACAGTTTCTTCACGGATTCCCTCAAATAGTCACGATTTAACGTACAAAATTTCAATGAGCATCACCACAAGTGAGACCTCTGTACTCTCTTTTGGGATGAAAATTTCTTAGAAGTTGTGGGTTCTAAGATTTTGGAAAGAGGGAAGAAGAATTTTAGAGAGAGAAGATTTCTTTTTGCAAGGAGATTTTTTTTCCAGAAAAACCAGAGAGTTCCCTTCTCTTCTTGTAAAAGATCTTTGAAGAAGATGAAGACCCTTGCAAAACTGCAATCACCCCACACGTAAAAAATTGAGAGAGAATAATGGAGAAGGAAATTATTTTCCTCCCTTTATATTTTAAAATTAAATTAAAATTAACAAATAATTCTAGTTCAAATATATATATACATATAAATCTTATTATATGTATACATATAACTATGTGTTATTTCAAATATGATATATAACCTATAATTATTATATTGTATCAAATACAATATAACCTATAGTTTGTTTGTCTCTCAATGATACATGGTATTTAATATAAATCATATTTTGTACTAAATTTAATTATATAAATCTTATCCATATAATTAATATTTGAATCATATTCAAATATTTAATTCTTCTAACAAACTTTATATGATAATGTATCAAATATATTATATTAATTATATCATAAATTATTAATTCAAATTAATTATATCATAAATAATTAATTCAAATTAATTATATCACATATAATTAATTCCCACAATTAATTTGAACAATTTAAATTAATCCAAAATTAATTCTTAATGATTCCTGTTGAGCTACAGAAGGGACTTATGGACCTGTAAATTGAAGCTCTAATAGTACTTGAATAATTAAATAAACCCTTTTAATTAAATTATTCAATATTCATTAACTGCTGCACTCCACTAAAGACCGACAGCTGCACTCTTCACACTACAAATATATTTCTGTGTCCATTGAATATAATGAACCAACGATGCGATAAACCTTCACAATTTCCTCGTAAGTACAGCTGATCCAAAATTATCATTTTGCCCTTGTAATTACATCTAACTTCTTAAGTACCATTAATCCCTCTAATGAACAATAAGTCATAGCCCAACTATGACCAAACCCCTATCGGGCCAAAAAGAGGGTGTGGCGCCACATTGTTCAAGCCCCATAATCAGCCCTTAAGGTAATAATTTATCTACTTACCCAGACGTTAGGAAAGGAGTGAATTCCGTATTGTGTAACTGTGTTTCCAGCTCCCTAATCAGACGAATCTGGTAAGCTTATTGAGTCGACAATCTGGTCACTCTCACCCATAAAAATCAAAGGACTGCCTTCATAGGCTAGAGTTCACAACTCACTCAGGATTCAGGTCATGTCACATTTGATCATTCTGGTGAAATGTAAGTCTCTATTATGAACGGTGTTATATAATGAGACTAGTCATTTTGTGGTCCGGTTTTATACAAACTCCTTTGTATAGAATACCCCCGCTCATATGTCTCTACATGAATGACTAGGAATAAATCATTTGTAGCACTTTACAACAATTGTAACATCTACAAAACGGGCCATATTCGTAGTATCACTAAGATAAGGTACCTAGACTTATCCATCTACTAGAGACCATTTGCGTTATTACGTATGTCTCTATATACATGTTTAAGCTACATATCATAACCTTGGATGTTAGTTTATTGGTTTGTGGGTTAATGCTACTAAATCTTGAATAAAACATCTCATATTTTATTAAATAAATAAAATATTTGTATATTACAATTACAAACTATAGGACTCACGAGATTTAGGGTATCAATCCCAACATTCATAAGGGGGAGTAAGTATATTGTATTCTTTTAAAAGTATATATTATATGAAATATGTACTCTTTTTCTTTCATTAAGGTTTTTCCCATTGGATTTTTCATAGTAAGGTTTTAGCGAAACATATTTCATATATATATGAGTATCTAAGGGGGAGTATTATAAATATTATATATATATAAAAATAGATGTCCAATGCTTAGTGTTCTAAAAGTCATGTGTCAATCTTCATGTTGTCTGTGTCCTTATAGTTATTCAAGCATTTTGTCCATATAAGACCGCATCCTACTTGTCACTTTGCCTAAAAATAGTGGCATTTGGTGGATCTTAAAAACACACAATTTTCATAATTTTAGTTATAATATTTTATTTTATATTTATTTATTATTATATTTATATATTATCATATTATATTTTCTCTATATCCGCATTCCCGTTGTACTTCGTTATGCTCCTCAATTTCACATCAATTTCCTTCTTTCCAATAAAATCTTTTTTCATTTTAATATTCCATCCACAATAGATTTTATTTATTCCACCCATTTAAACAATTTCCAAAAATTTTCTTATATACTTTTCATAAACAATTTTAGTTGCAAGAAATTAAGAAATATTATAACTTAAATGAGCATACAAAGATTTGTGTTGGCCTGTTGGGACATCATTACTTATAGTTGCTCGAAGATGAACTAAAAGGACTCACCTAATTTGTGTGTAGTTCAACTGTAAATTTGTGAGTACGGAGAATAAAAACCTATAAAATAGGATTACATACTCAATCGATGTGGTGCTTACTAGTTCAAAGAGTTTGTTCTTTTTGGGTTGGTGAAGTATGTCTAAAATCATTCATAATAACATTAATTGACATATTGCATGTGCTTTTAAATAATATTTGATCATATTATTGTTAGGTATATTTAAATAATAATATGTTTAATTAAAATATGGGTGTGGATTAATAATTTATCACATTGGGTTATTTTATTAGATTGAGCCTTATTATGTGATCTAATTAATTAAGACCCTAATTCCTAATTGAATATGGACTTAATGGATAAAAGCCTATTCCTAGTTAATTAGGGTTTAATGGGAACCCTAATTGAACTAGTATATAAAGAGACCTTAGGGCTATGGTCCCCAACATACCAAAGCAATAAGCACTCCGTCTTTCTTGAATTCCATCTAGAGAGAGATCACACTTAGGGCATTTGGAGCTTTGGTTGAGGAAGACAATAGCCATCACTTAGTCATCATCAATCTTTCAATTGAATCCAGTATGTATATATTCTTGACAATTTGACATGAATGATTCTAGGGTTTATCCATTCAATATAGATATAAAGTATTTTTGCTAACAAGTTGTATCAGAGCATGGATTTCATGTTGAACTGTCGATTCATATTTGTTTGTCATGGATCTTGATTCAATTTTTGGTAAAGAAGTTTAAAGATTTTTTTTTAAAAAAATCATTATTATAATAGAAAAGGCTACTCTGGGAGGAATTTTCATTGATGTTCTTAGTTTATTAATCAACCCGTTTGGTTTTTCCGGCAGTTCTTATATGATCTTGTTTGATCTTGCCGGTGGTTCTTGATCTTGATTATTGATAATTGAGTGAATTTAAATCTAGCTTTTAAATTAATAAGGTTTGTGAATTTGAATCTAAAATTTTACTAGGGATTTAAGTCAAGATTTGAATAATCATGTTTTGGATTCAAGATTAATTGATCATGCTATGGTTTAAATTTAAATATGATTGATAATGTGGTAAATTTAAATTTAAATTTGATTGATGATATTTAGCGATATTCACATGTTTTGTTGCTTTAATTGTATTATGTGTATGCAATTATTGAGTGAATATTGGTAAAGACTATTTGGTGTTCTTCCTCTTTTATTTTTGTACAATAATATTATTATATTATTATGTCTTAGATTTTAGATTGAGTTAGTCAAAATAATATGTTACCAAAGTAGTCTTTGTTATCTAGATTAATTTAATTCTAAAATATAAGATGTGCATATTCATGAATTTATGTAGATAACTATCGGCCCAAAGGAAGATAATTATTTGGCCAAATTGTGGATATGCATGTGGTAATGAGTATGTGACAATTATAAGGATTGCTCATGTGAAAAATAGTCAGTCCAAAGAAAGACTATTTTTTAACAGAGTTAATTGTCAGTACTTTGATTACTACGTTGAGAGTACCATTTAAAGTTGACCTTTTTTGCCCAAAGACTTGTTATGCTAGGTATCTTATTAAAAGGGCCCACCGCATATGTGAAATTATTTTGTTATGTTTTAATTGTGAGCATGTGTTTTGTTGTTTATTGCCTCAGTTGGTCTTAATAAAATATCTGGAAATCTAAGTTCAATCCCTAAGTTGAATGGATCGAATTTCAAGATTTGGAAAGAAAGCCTAAAGATATTTCTTGGGTGTATGGATTTGGACCTTGCATTAAGGACCGATAAACCTACTTCTACTGAGGAATAGCCAAATACGACTAATATAGATAAGTGGGAACGGTCAAATCGCATGTGTTTGATGATCATTAAGCACCCTATTCCAGAGTCTTTTTGGGGCTCTATCACGGAAAGTGAAAATGCCAATAAGTTCCTTGCTCAAATTGAGAAATATTTTTCTAAAAAATGAGAAAGGGGAAGTAAGTAGTCTTTTGACTTCTTTAACTTCTATGAGGTATAAGGGCAATGAAAACATAAGAGAGTACATTATGGAAATGTCCAATCTCGCAGGTAAATTAAACGCACTTGATATCAAGATAAATGAAAATTTACTCGTGCATATGGTACTTATCTCTCTTCCTGCACAATTCACTAAGTTTAAGATAAGCTATAATACTCAGAAAGATAAATGGAGTATTAATGAGCTTATCTCACAATGTGTGCAAAAAGAAGATAGGATTAAGAGAGAAAGGATGCTCATTTGGCAATAGGCTCTCGTGATAAGAAGAAAAGGAGAATTGTGGATGCTGTAGAAGGGACATCTCAGTAGAATAAAAACAAGAAACAAGCTACTGAAAATCTTTGTTTTTTTTTTGCAAAAGGAAAGGTCACTCAAAGAAAGATTGTCCCAAGTACGCCAAGTGGCATGTAAAGAAGGGTAAACTTCTTACTTTAGTTTGTTCTGAAGTTAATTTAGCTTCTGTACCTACAGATACTTGGTGGGTAGATTTTGGTGCTATTACTCACATAAGTATATCAATGCAGGGTTGCCTGTGGAGCCGACCGCCAAGTGATGCTGAAAGATTCATCTATGTGGACGATGGCAAAGTAGTTCCAGTTGAAGCTATTGGAAATTTTAGATTACTTTTAAAAACTAGTTGTTATTTGGATCTGAATGAGACTTTTTTTGTACCGTCATTTAGACGAAATTGAGTTTCTATTTCCAGTTTGGACAAATTTGGTTTTTCTTGTTCTTTTGGAAACAATAAAGTTAGTCTTTTTCAATATTCTAAGCTTATTGGTACCGGTTCTTTAATTGATAATCTATATATGCTTGATTCTTTTGCTTCATTTAATAAGGTCCTGTTATCTAATTCATGTGGTAGAAAACGTAAATTAAATGAGAATTCTGCTATGTTATGGCACAAGCGTTTAGGTCACATATCTAAACAGAGAATTCAGAGATTTGTGTCAGATGGAATTCTTGATTCCCTTGATTTAAGTAAATTCAACGTTTGTGTGGAATGTATTAAGGGAAAATAGACGAACATAAGAAAATTAGGGCCAACAAATGCTCAAACGTCTTAGAACTAATACATAGACATTTGTGGTCCATTCCCTACGGCCTCTTGGAATGGACAACAATATTTTATTACATTCATAGACGACTATTCAAGATATGGGTACCTATATTTAATTCATGAGAAGTCTCAATCTTTGGACGTTTTCAAGTCTTTCAAAGCTAAAGTTGAACTTCAACTTGGAAAGAAAATTAAGGCTATCAAATCTGATCGTGGTGGTGAATATTACGGTAGATATGATGGATCAGGTGAATAACGTCTAGGGCCCTTTGCCAAATACCTAGAGGAATGTGAACTCGTCCCGCAATACACTATGCCGGACAAACCTAACATGAATGGTGTAGCGGAAAGGCGAAATAGAATACTTAAGGATATGGTAAGAAGTATGATTAGTCATTCTTCTCTACCAGAATCCCTCTGGGGTAAGGCACTAAAGGCTGCAGCATATATTCTTAATAGGGTACCTAGTAAAGCAGTAACCAAAACCCCTTATGAGTTGTGGATAGGAAAGAAGCCTAGTATTAGGCATCTTTACATCTAGGGTTGTTCAGCTGAGGCTAGGCCTTATAGGCCTAATGAAAGAAAATTGGACTCAAGAACTATTAGTTGCTATTTTGTTGGGTATTTTGAGCACTCTTGGGGTTTCAAGTTTTATGATCCCACTTCTATATCATTGTTTGTCTCTTTGAGACAGTAAATGCTAGATTCCTTGAGGATGTTGAGTTTGGGGGGAAGATAACATAAGGAAAGTTGTCTTTGAAGAGGAATTGGTTTCTTTTCCTCATGTGATTATAAATGATGTTCAGGCTTCAATTCCTGACTTCATTATTGAACCAATTATAGAACAAGACAAGATTGAAGTCCCCGTTGTTGAACCTGAAGTTCAAACTCAATAACCTCAAGAAGTTCCATTAAGAAGATCTATTAGAGAGAGAAAAAGTGTAATTCCAGATGATTATATTGTGTTTCTTCAAGAACATCAGGATGATGTAGGCATAATGGAAGATGATCCATTCAACTTCCAACAAGTTTTACAAAGTTCTAACTCTCAAAAGTGGATAAGTGCTATGGAAGAGGAAATAAAATCCATGAAAGACAATGACATTTGGGAACTTGTCGTACTGCCATCAGGAGTGAAACTCATAGGTTGTAAATGGATATTTAAAACCAAAAGGGATTCACATGGCAATATCGAAAAATATAAGGCTCGTCTTATTGCAAAGGGTTTTACTTAAAAGGAAGACATTGATTACAAAGAAACTTTCTTTCCGGTTTCATTGAAAGATTCTTTTGATTTAGAGCTACACCAGATGGATGTAAAAACTGCGTTTCTCAATGGGAACATTGATGAGATGATTTATATGGTGTAGCCAGAAAACTTTGTGTCTGACAATTCAAAGTCTATAGTATGCAAATTAAAGAAATCCATCTACGGTCTCAAGCAAGCCTCTCGTCAATGGTATCACAAATTCCATGAAGTGATAATCTCATTTGGTTTTGAGGTGAACATTATGGAAGATTGTGTATATCACAAGTTCAGTGGGAGTAAATCAATCTTTCTGGTGTTATATGTCGGTGACATACTCATAGCTAGTAATGATGTAGGTTTATTGCATGACACTAAGAGATTTCTCAAAAGAAATTTTGAGATGAAGGATCTTGGTGATGCTTCTTTTGTATTAGGAATTGAAATACTGTGAGATCGTTCTCAAGATATTTTGAGATTTTCACAAAAGAACTATATTGAAAAGATCTTGAGTAAATTTGACATGAAAGATTGTGCGTCGTGAGATATCCCGATCGCTAAACGTGATAAATTTCATTTAGGTCAATGCCCTAAGACCACACTCGAGACTAAGGAGATACAGAAGGTTCCCTATGCATCGGCCATTGGAAGTCTAATGTATGCTCAAGTATGTACGCGTCCAGATATTGCGTTCATAGTTGGAGTGTTAGGCAAATATTTGAGTAACCCGGAGATGGATCATTGGAAAGCAGCCAAACGGGTTATGAGGTATTTACAAAGAACAAAAGATTATATGCTCACTTATCGGAGATCAGAAGTTTTGGAGATCATTGGGTATTCTGATTCTGATTATGTTGGATGTCAAAACATTTTGCGATCCACTTCAGGCTATATCTTCATGTTGGCTGGAGGAGCTGTATCCTGGAAAAGTGTTAAGCAAACACTTATGGCTTCTTCTACCATAGTTGTGGAGTTTATAGCATGTTATGAGGCATCCAATCATGGAATATGGTTGCAAAATTTTTTCACTGAGCTGCAGATAGTGGTTGGCATAGAAAGACCACTAAAATTATTTTGTGACAATAAGTCGGCAGTGATGTATTCTAGCAATACGAAGTCAAAGCATGTAGACGTGAAGTTTCTAGTTATTAAAGAAAGAGTTCATAATGGTCAAATTTTGATAGAACACATAGGAACAAACTCTATGGTGGTAGATCCATCGACTAAAGGTTTACCACCTAAAGTTTTTCATGAGCATGTTGCTCACATGGGTGTTAGTCACTTTTCTAATTCCATGGTTTAGTGGGAGTTTGTTATTAAGGATGTTCTTTGACCTTATTTTGTTTATTTTCTATATAAAATAAAGTTGATGGTTTATGTTTTATTATCTGAACTCGTTTATCATGCATGCAATTTAGCATAAAGTTTTTTATAATGATCTCATTAAGGAATTTGGACCAGTTGGAAACAGGCATGATCTATATCACTTTGCATGTAGTTTCCATGCTATCCATCTATACTTGATCTATGTTATTGAATGTATTGGAATTGGTGATCAAGGAAGGTTTAGTTACAAGGGTAGTGACGAAAGCCGCCTTGATTCCGTGCTAATACAGGAGATGGACCACATTCAACTAAAGGGGAATTCTATTATTGAAATAACCTTTTTATGCGGGCTTAAGGTTTATGTGATTTAATTATATTAAGTACACAGACATAGCCCAAGTGGAAGATTGTTAGACATATTTAAATAATAATATATTTAATTAAAGTGTAGACTATGTATGTGGATTAATAATTTATCACATTGGGTTATTTTATTCGATTGGGCCTATTATGTGATCTAATTAATTAAGGCCCTAGATTCCTCATTGAGTATGGACTTAATAGATAAAAGCCTATTCCTAGTTAATTAAGGTTTAATGGGAACCCTAATTGAACTAGTATATAAAGAGACCTTAGGGCTATAGTCCCCAACATACCAAAGCAATAAGCACTCCGTCTTTCTTGAATTCCATCTAGAGAGAGATCACACTTAGGGCATTTGGAGCTTTGGTTGAGGAAGACAATAACCGCCACTTAGTCATCATCAATCTTTCGATTGAATCCGGTATATATATATTCTTGACAATTTGACATGAATGATTCTAGAGTTTATCTATTCAATATAGATATAAAGTATTTATGCTAACAATTATAATATAAGAATTTAAAGAAAGTATAATCGAGTCAAAATTTAACTAATGATTAGAAAGAAATAAAACATACCGTGCTTTCAATAAAATTACAAATCAAAGTACTAAAAGTAACAAAAATAAAACACTAATATAAATCATAGGAAAGAGTGCAAATGTATAGGAAATTTCAAGTAATGATTTTGGTTACATAAATTATCAAACTAAAAGTCATTAAAAGATTGCATTTAAAATCAACTTCATGATTTTTAAAGAATTTACAAATAGAATAACTTAAATAAAGAATATTTAACTGGGAAATTTAAGTGGTCAAAATATTGGTTAAATAGCTAAAATAAACTGAATATTAAATTTGGGAAAAGAGCAAATAACTTTTTAGGTTGATTTTTTTTTAAGGTATTCCAATTTTTAAAGTGCGATTGTAAAAAAGCATCATGTGTAATTTTTGACAATAAACAAAGTAAATCATATGATAAAATCAAGAAAGTTGTTGCATCCTCAAATAGACTCGAAAATGGGGCACAAGTTCAGAAGAATTCCATGAAAAAGTGGCCAAATAAATTGGATCACCCAACCCAATTGACCTGCCTCGGCCTTGGAGGCTAAGGCCGAGGCCAACGCTCATTTTGGGACATATATTTGGTAGACACCTTAACCTGGAATATCTATGGTAATTCGATCCAATTCTCGGAGTCCTATTTATAAAAGAATTTAGGAACTCTAAATAATTTTTCCTAGAAGGATAAAGGAAACCCTAGGTTTAGTCCTATAGTATGGAATAGGGATGACAACAGGGTCGAGGCGGGCGCAGGGATGCACTCTCCATCCCCGTCCCCGCCTCATTCACATTTTGAGGGTCGGGGAATCCCCGTGAGAAAAATCCCCTCTTTTTATTTATTTATTTAATAATAATAATAATAATAATAATAATAATAATAATAATAACAAAAAAATCAGTAACAATAGCCAAGTTATGGTGTCTGTTTTCTTTCTAATAATAATAATTATTATAATATATATTATATATATTAACAAGAGCATAGTTCATTGGCATAGTGCTTGAAATATATCATATACTTATTTGAAAATTTGAGGATCTATTAACTATGAGATCTATTAAACACTTTTAAAATTTTAATTATTTACTTATTAGACACCAAATTCAATATTTAGAAACATATGATAAAATTTTTAGAGTTCACAAAATTTTGTGACCTAACTTTAAATTAGATGTAATGAACGCTCAAATCTCTACCATATTAAAAGGGGTTATATGAGGTAAATTTTTCTCTCCCGTTTTGTCTTTCATTTTTTGTCAAATGTCCATTATACCCTTTTCATTAGTTAAGGTTGCTTTTCTTCTTTTTTTTTAGATTTTTATTTTTAACCAATTAGCCTCATATAAAGAGGCATCACATGAGTGGAGGAGAGAGAAAAATATGTAAAGAATGGAGAGAGAAGGAGTGAAAAAGTAACCTAACTATAAATTATATTCACGTCCCTTTATAATTAAAAATAATTTTATTTGTGCTCTAGAGTTTTTGTTGATATTTTTAACTTTTCTTTCCCAATTTTATACTTTTAAGATAAATACAATAACTAGAAAAAAATTGTATCACTTTGTGTTGTAAATAAGTAATTTAATTTTTACTTCATATAATAACTAAATATTTTTTCAATAAATAATATTAACACATTTCCATGTGCCATGGAATCCACATCACATAAAAATAGACAGCATCCCTTACAAATAGCACACATTCGATTAAAATTATTTAAAAAATAAATACAAGATTTTTTCTTTGGGCTCATCTTTATTTTAAGAATATCATGATAGAAATAATTGTAGAATGATAATTGAAATTTTCATTATTCGTAGAGAAAATATTGGATCATGCCAAAGTGAAACGTAGATTATCCATAAACTTATTTTCTTCGATGAAAAGGTTTGATTGTTATCTTTATATTTAAATTTTGATTTATTATTATCCATTAACCATTATATTTGAGGAAAAAAACAAATATGCATAGTATTTTTGAGTTTAAATCTTGATAGAGTATTGATTATTAGATTTATTTCCAACCCTAACAAATATTTAGGTTATTCTCAAATTTAAAATTATGATTTGTTAGGAAATTTAGTTTCACTTTTTTATTTTTTTAAAAATCCCTTTTTAAGAAAATTGTGAGATAAATTACAAGAAATAAAAATAAAACAGGAATTAGGTCGGTCGATAAGAAATGGTAGTAAATTTGAATGAGGAAAATGGGAGAAGAACGGATGTGAGAGTAAAAGATAAGGTGGAGTGTTATTAACAATGACGATTGTTTTGGATTCAGAAATGTAGTAGTTGAAGTCAATCAAAGAGCGGCAATAATTTTTAATTTCCAATTAGTAGGAAATTATATAAAGTGTATTCCTTTTCAACCATAAGAAAGATTTACATATTTGTGTTATTTTAAAATTTAAATTTTGAGCATATCTTTTTTGTTAGTACTTGAAATTTTGTCTTATTATTATTTTATTAGTTTCAGTTACATATTTGATTAGATTTTTATAGTTTCAACTTTATCCAAATTTTAAATATCTTAATTATTTGTTTGAACCAAAATTTTTATCGTTTTTCATTTGTTTGAATTTAACATGTTTATTCATTGTGTTAGGATAACTACTCATGAAAACTATCACAATGAGCAACAAGATCGAATTCAATAGATTTAAAAAATCTAAAACAAAGGTATTAACATCATATATATCTCTAACCTTGAATTACACAAGTTTTTTTTTTGTGTGTATTATTGTAGGTGTTTTCTTCCCTACATGTTTTTTTTAG
Source organism: Benincasa hispida (assembly GCF_009727055.1). Lineage (NCBI taxonomy): Eukaryota > Viridiplantae > Streptophyta > Magnoliopsida > Cucurbitales > Cucurbitaceae > Benincasa > Benincasa hispida. The sequence continues at coordinate 47,436,733 of NC_052360.1, read as the reverse complement.
CATCATCGATCAAAATACTATCAAGCAAAAAAGGCAAGTCATCCTTGATTCAACACCCTCGATAAAAACACTATCAAGCAAAAAAGGCAAGTCATCCTTGATATATTTCATTTTTTTCTTTTAATTCACATTAGGGGTTTATTTTTAGAATTTAATTTGAAGTAAGAGCTTTATTTTAATGGAGAAGGATGTGAGAATGATGAGTAAATTTGAGGGATGAAATTAACTTGCTTGGAGAAGAGAAGTATATGAAAGAGGAGTTGAGAATATTATGATTTTTTTAAATAAAAAATATATTCTCTATTTTGGTCGAGAAGAATGTGATATGAGAATAGTGAGGAAATAGAAAGGAAAACCAATTTAAGAAATTTAGGGAATAAGAAGATATGGAAGAAAGATTGAGAATATTCTAAAAAAGTAACTAATTTAGCCTACTTTATTTTTTCTAAATTCTCGGGAAGGAGATTTTATTTTCTCAATGTTGAAGAAATTGGGAAGAAGGGTTAAATTTGAGATAATTAGGGGAGGGAGATATGGGAGAATATTGGTGAGATATTACGTTAAAATTGACTTTCTCATTTTAATTTCAACTCAAATTTTAAAAGGTATTTCTTCGAATCACACTGTGATTCATATTTTATAGTTATTTTTAGTTAAAACTCTTTGTTAACTATCCTTGAATTAATGAATGAAATAGAATAAACTATTACATCTTGAAAATAAGATGATTAGTCATTGCTCCAAACACACCCTTAAAAATAATAAGAATAAAAAAAAATAGGCTTCATGACCATAAAATATGGTCATAGACATTGAAATTGAAATTTTTGAGATTTGTGCTAAAAAACGTGTTTAATATCTTGCTTATCTATTTTATTGTTTTAAATATAACACAAAATTGAAATGGTTGGCGTGTCTATATATAATAATAATAATAATAATATTTTTTCCATTTTCAAATTTTTATATAATTTTATAGAACAGATAAAAAATAAAAAAGTAACTATCCCAATTATTCTTAAATTTAATAAAATTGAAAAATATACAATTTTTTTTTTCAAAATTATAAAATATTGACATAGGTATTAAAATTAGAAAAAAGATTTGTGGCGTTTGATATTTTACTTTGAAATCTATAAATGATGTATCTATTTTAATATTTTAAATATAAAAAAATGTTGTGATTTTTTTTAAAAAAATAAAAACAAGATTGTATTCTTTTAAAAAATATTTTTTTTTCTAATTTATAAAACCAACAAAATCTTTGAAGTCAACTACCTCAATCTATGAAACACAAATCAAATATATATATTTGACACGCAATTTGACGTATCTTACCTTTTTTTTTTAAAGAAAAAAGATAAGCAACTTATCTAATATTTCCTAATCTAAAACTAGGCAACCTATTTAAAAAGTTCACTACTCGAGTCCAAAACTAAAAGGAAAAAAATAAATAAAAGACCAAAGCCTAGAATCATCTAACCTTCATCTTCACATTTGAATCCCCACAAAGTCAACAGAAACATAAACCATTTGGATATCTTCAACAATTCAATGAAAAAGTTTTTCGTTTATCTTCATACTTCTCCCTCTAATCATCACCTTCTTCTTTGTAATATAAGTCACTTTTCTATTACATTTTATTAACGATTGTACTTCAACATCTTAAATGTTGTTTTTTTTTGTATTGTATTTCAGTGTTTATATTCTATTTTGTGTTATTGTTATTAACTTGAATGCTAAATTTATTTATAACCTAGATTTTTTAAGAAAAAAAATGTTTCTTCAATGTATTAGTATCCTCGTTTTTTTAGAATATATATATATATATTAAAAAATATAAAAATGGCGTATCCTTAGACATATCCGTATCTTAGTTTTTTAGAAAATAAGGAATCACCGTATCCGATCATATATCGTATAACCGTATCTGTAGCTGTGCTTCATAGACCTCAATTATTCTTACATTTAATAATACAGATAAATAAGACTATATTTTCCCAAACAAAAAAATATTTTTAACCGAATATTTTGAAACGGTTAAAGAAACAAAACTTATTTTATGAAAATAACAAAGACAAACTTCATTATTTTAAACAAAAAATAAAATTATAAATTTAGGATTTCATATTCTATGAAAAAAAATTATGAATGAATTTTATTGACCATGTAAATGTAACCCATAATATTTTTTATGAAAATAATATTTAAAGTATATATATTTACGATATAAATAATTTTAAAACAAAAAATAACGCTCTTTAATTACTTTGAATTAAAACTATAAGATTTCACATATATATATGACAATACATATTTCTTTTATGTATGAGAGTGATTATAACGACAAATATGTGATAATACTGAAATAAAAATTGTTGCATTATATTAAAATATCAAAATGTTAAGATATTTATTTGATAACTATACGACGTAGATTAATTTTTATGGAAGTAATGATAATATGAAAACATTAAAATAAAAATTCTTACATTATTCATGTTATTGTTGTTGACAAAAACAAACAAGAAACAACGTATTAGGAAAAACAATGATAAATTTTTAAAAGGCAATCCACCTATGGTAGGTGATCTTTCACGTGCATAATGAAATTGCGACTATGATTAACAAAGAAAAAAAAACCTTAGATGGCCTCTCTATGATGTAAATCATGCAAAGAGTCCACAAAATACTAAATCTCATTACCATAGTGATCTATTCAGAAGCAATTAAAATTGTTATATTATAACTTTTAAATGTTGTAGTAATTAAAATTTAATATATAATATATATATATATATATTATTTCTTAGATGCTAAAAAAATCTTAATGTATTTTAAAATTTTTAATTAAAACAACATGATTTCACTTACATTACATGTGTTTTTATTAGTTATAGATTAAATCTTGTAATTTGACCCATAATAATTCAGTTCTTAAAACTAAAAAATTTACTTTCATGGAGGTTTGTTTTCCTATTTTTATAAAAAATTACTTTTTAAATGGCTATATATGAAACTATCTATATAAAAACTAAACAAATAATAAATAAATTCAAGAGTTTTGGTCCATGTGAGTCCAATAATTACATTTCTCCCAAAGCAAAAGTTAGGGGTACTTTGAAATGTGGAGGGGAAGATTACTAATAATTTGAATCTCTCGTGAATTGTGATATAGACAAGGCTTGTACGATCATGTTTGATTCACGTCTTTTCTTTTCTTTTTCTTTTCTTTGTTAACTTATTGTTACATTACAAAAGATTGGAAAAAATCATTGACATAGAATCCTTTGTTTACCATTCACAAAAAGAAAAAAAAAAAAAAAAACTTTATCTAGTTGGCTAACAATTTGAAAGGAACAAAAGTGGAAGATAGATAAAATGAAGAGAAACTTCCAAAAAAGAAAAAAAAAAAAGGAAAAGAAACTTCCAAAGAGAATGGACTTGTAACATGGACTATTTTCCTATTGGTTTTCTCTCTATTCAAACATTTTTTTTTTTAATTTGGAAATAAAGTTTGGTTGTGTTATAAAAAATAGTTAGCTTGCTCTTTAGCGTGGAAAAGCTAGCAGTGGACAACGGTTTGGTAAGAATATCAACTATTTGTTCAGATATAGGAAGGTGATGAATCTGAATCCTTTACTTGAAAATCAGATCACAAACATAATATATATCAAGTTCAACATGTTTTGTCTTAGAGCGAAGACAAGATTCACACTTAAATGCACTACATTAAGATGGTCACACCATAAAATAGGAGGATGAGATAAATCAATACAAAGTTTTGTTAAAAGGGAACAAATCCATACCATTTCAATAGCCACAAGGGCGTGACACTGGTATTTGGCCTCCATGCTGGAAGAAGATATAATTGAAGTCAATTTTCGATCATCGGGATCCGATGCCAATTAACATCAACAAAACCATAGAGTGTTAAATCAGTAGTGCCTTTAAGTAATAAGCCATGAGATAAAGCGCTTTTCAAAGAACACAAGATACATTTAACCAATTGTCGGTGGAAAATACTTGTTGAATGTATGAATTGACATGCTTTGTTAACACTATAAGATATTTCCGGATGTGTAAGAGTAACATATTGCAAAGCACCAACGACACTTCGATTCATATGAGGATGATCAAATTTCTCACCTTGATGAGCAGACGGTATAGGACTATTTACCATAGAAGTGGCAATCGGTTTAGCCTTAGCCATCTGGGTACGATGTAATAGATCTAAAACGTACTTAGATTGAGAAAGAAAATACCTCTAGATGTAGGATAAGAGACCTCAATCCTAAATAAATAGCTAAGCAGGCCAATATCTTTTAAGGTAAAAGTGGAATGCAGAGATTGAACTAAACCATCCAACTCATGAGAGGAGCTGCTCATACAACAACCAGTAGAGTTAACACGAAGCAGAGAGAAATGTCAGGCTGGGAATTTCAAAACCCAAGACAATGTGAGCATGAACTCAACTACTCATACCAGGCACGAGGGGCCTGTTTCAAGCCATAAAGAGCTTTCTTTAGATGAAAAACCAAGGGTTAAGAACCAGAGAATCTAAAACTGGGGGTTGTTCCATGTAAACAAGCTCTTGGAGATAACCATGAAGAAAAGCGTTATTAACATCAAGTTAATGAATATTCCATCCTTTCATAAGTGCAAGGGTTAAGAGAACCCAAATAGTGACTGGCTTAACAATAGGACTAAATGTTTCAGTATAATCAATATTAGAAGTTTGATGATATTCCTTGGCTACTAACCGAACCTTGTATCTAGAAATAGAGCCATTTAAGTTTTGTTTAATTTTAAACACCCATTTACAACCAACAATCTTTTTATCAATAGGCTTAGAAACTAACATCCAAGCCCATTTCTCAACAAAGCATTATACTCATTCTCCATGACTTTCTTCCAGTGAGGGTGTTTGAAAGCTTTCTTAACATCACAAGGTTCATGTTGAGTATAATCAATAAGGTAAATTGTAGGTTTATAAATATCACATTTACTTCTAGTCATCATAAGATGCATAGATACCACAGGTGGTGTAGTAGTAGGAGGGGCAGAAGCCATAGGAGCAACATTCCCATTATGCTCAACATGGAAAGGAGAAGGTGCATCATCTGTAGAGAGTATATGGGATGCCTCACTATTAAAAAGGGAGAAATCAGTAGTAGCACCCTATAAGTTGTCATGAGAACCTGCATCTAAAGGATACACATTAGTAGGACTTGGATTCTTAGAGTTAGCATAAACTGGAACAGAGTTAGACCGATCATTATGGTTCTGTGGGCGTAAATCAAGAATAGACGATATTGGAGAAACAAATGTTGTGTCAGAGATATGTGAAGTTGAAGTAGTGGGAAGTGGATGATGATGCATATGGAAAAGACAATTAATAGAATAAGACATGACGAGAAATATATAGATGACCATCAGGAGATAAACATCTATAACTTTTATGAGAGTTACTATAACTAATGAATGTACAAGGAACAGAGCGAAGAGATAGTTTGTGAGTTTAATAAGGGCACAAATACGGAAAACATTTACAAGAAAAAGTTCGAAGGGAAGGATAAATTGACTTAAGACCAAAAAAACTTTTCCAATGGACTAACTTGATTAAGAACAGGCATAGGAAGATGATTTATGAGATAAACAGATGTAGAAAAAGCTTCATCCCAAAACTTAAGAGGCAAAGAAGATTGAGATAAAAGCATGAGTCCTATGTCCATTATATGTCTATGTTTTCTTTCAATGATGCCATTTTGTTGGGATGTATAGAGATATGTAATGCGATGTTCTATGTCATGTTGTGTTAAAACATGAATGAAAGTTTTAAACTCCCAACCCAGAGTTTGAAGTCTTAATAGACAATGACTCAAAAATTTTTCTACCAAAATTTTAAACTTCATGAATGTAGAAAAAGTATCAGATTGGATTGAAGAAAGTAAATCCATGTATATCTACTATAAATGTCCATGAAGCTAATGTAATATCAAAACCCATTGCACGATAAAGTATGAGCGGGTCCCCACATATCACAGACAAAAAGTTGTAATGGTTGAGTATATGTAGTAACAAAAGATGTAAAAGGAAGAGCAAGACCCAAAGCACAAACATCACAAAAGCATATTTTATTCATAATTCCATTTGAATGCTTGAAATTTTTATGAATAGAGAAATGAGGATGGCTTAACTGTCTATGCCAAATATCAACAATATTAGAAGAAACATTAACAGAAGATAAAGTGGAGACCACGCTTAACACTTAAGAGGGGGGAGATGGTTAGGTAGACTTGGGGGAGGTAGAAAGAGATAAAGATAAATTAAAACGATATAGACCATCATGGAATAACCCTTGGAGAAGAATTTGGCCAGTAAGACGATTCTTCAGACAACAAAAAGTAGGGTGAAACTTAAAATAAACGTTATTATCTTTCACAAATTGAGGAACACTAATTACATTTTTCGTAATTGAAGGAACGTGAAGTAAATTATTTAATTATAAGGATCGATTGGATGAATTTGAGGAAAAAAAGGAAGCAGAACCATAATGAAGAATCGACAAACTTGATCCATTTGCTGCATAGATCTGGCTTCCGTCTCCATACTTAGATTTAGTAAATAGGTTATTGAGGTTGTTTATTAGATGATTCGTAGCACCAGAGTCAAGATACTAGTTGCTATCCACATTCAAATCATGAGAGGCAAGCATAACTGACATAGGAGAGAAATTATTAGCAGAAACTGGAGAGACTATTATTAGAATAACCTAATGATGACAAGGTTTCCTGAGGAGGAAGGTATTGAATAAAGCATCTATTTGTAGCATGCCCAAATTTAGTACAAAGTTGGCATTGAGGCTTGTTTTGACCATTCCAAATGAAGCATCCCCCTTTGTTTTGATACCTCTATAACCCCTTTGACTATTGGGACCAGATTGATGAGAAACATTTGTTTTCATGTTCACCATCCTTGTCTAAGTTATGTGACATAAGATTAGCAGATGGCAAAGCTTCTTCAGGACTAATCTTACTTTCATTTCTAGATTCTTGAGTAAGCAACAAAGAGGTGATATCTTGGATAGAGGCGGAATCAGTTCTAGCAGGAATAATAGAGATCATGGATTCATAATCAAAACCTAACCCAGCCAAAATGTATAATATATGATTAGTTTCGAACTCATAGTGGAAGCATGTGAATGAAATTGAGTTTCAAAATTCATTTTACAGAACACAGAGTAACTGAGAGGACAAAAATTGATAAACAACATTCATTAAGCATGCTATCTACTACGAAAAGAAAGGAAAAAGGGAATCGAGAACTCACCCTTGAAGATATCAGTCTTCTCGCTTCCTCTCTAAATCACAGCACGATCACAAATGGATCTTCATCTCCCTTTCGGTCTCACCACGCAACAACAACAAGCCAAAAGGAACCCCACCACGAGGGCTTACTGTTTTTTTATTTTGGGAAAAAGGGAGAAGTATAGTGATGAGAAAGTTTCACAGAGATTCACACACACATAGAATTGAGAGGATGAAAATCATAATTCTCTTCTCTGCAAAAAACATGAAAACCCCAATTTCACATTCTTAGTCCTTAGTTCAGAGATTAAAAGGGGAGGGTGGTTATTGAAAACAACTTCCTCCCTATTTTTAAAATTCAAAAAACAATTTCAAAAATATAATTTTGAATTTTAAATAATATACATACTAACCAACTTTGTTATATATATATGTATCAAGCTATATGTTATATTACATATAACATATAACCTATTGTTTATATTACATTACATATAATATAACTTATATTTAATCTCTCATATAACCAATAGTATTAATATGAATCATATTCATATTAATTTTAACCTATAGTTTTTAATGAATCATATTCATATAATTAATATTTGATTCATATTCAAATATTTATTTCTCTCACTAAAATTTTATATTATAATGTATCATATACATTATATTAATTATATCTAATATAATTAATTCTCTTTAATTACCTTTAACAACTCAAATTAATCCAAAATTAATTCGATTCTCATTAATCCTAATTGAGCTAACAAGGGGACCGTGTGGACCTATAGATCGAAGTTCCAATAATACTTGATTAATTAATTAAACTCTTTAATTAAATTAATCAACATTCATTAACTGTCGGTCATTCTACTAAAGACCGACAGTTGCACTCATCGCACTATAGATATATTTTCATGTCCATTGGATATAACCAATCAATAGTGCGTTGACCCTTCACTAAGTACAACTAGGCCAAGATTACTGTTTTGCCCCTGTAGTTAAATCTAACTCCTTAAGTACCACTAATCCCTCTAATGAACAATTAGTTGGCCAATGAGAGGGTGAGGGTCCACATTATTCAAGACTTGGAATTAGCTCTTAAGAGAGCAATATATCTACTTGCCCTAACAAAGGGAAAGAGTGAATTACATCTTGTGTAGTTGAGTTTCCAACCCCCTACTCAGACGAATCTCCAAAATGGTAGGCTTATTGAGTTGGCGAATCTGGCCACTCTTACCCATACAAATCAAAGGACCGCTTTTATAGGCAGGAGTTCGCAACTCACTCAGGATTAAGGTTAAGTCATCTATGATTATCCTAGTGAAATATAAGTCTTTTTTAGCAATGATATTATAAAGAGAGACTAATCATTTTGTGGTCTAGTCTTATACAAATTCTTTGTATAAGATACCCCCGCTCACATGTCTTCACATGAATGATCAGGATCAGATCATTTGTAACACTTTACAACAATTGTAACGATTACAAAGCGGGTTGTATCTGTAGTGTCACTAGGATAAGGTACCTAGCCTTATTCATCTACTATAGACCGTTTAGGTTATTACTTAAACATGATCCATCTGTATGCCTCCAATTACATGTTTATGTTACATAAAATAATCTAGGATCTTAATTTATTGGATTGAGTCAGCCACATAAAATAACAATGATTTTATTGATAACAATTTGTTTACAAACTATGAGAATACAAGAGATTTAGGACACCAATCCCAACAATCTCCCACTTGTTCTAAAGCTAAGGGAGGAGTGTAAAATACACAATAAAGTACACAATACAATAATACAATAAACTAGGGCATACATTATATTCCAGTAACATCTCTCACTTGCCCTAGATAATATGCCACATATCTCATAGACCCAGACTTTCTAGATAACCCTTGAACACTTTAGCCATGAGAGCCATCGTAAATGGATCAAGAACGTTGTGCTCTGAAGCTATCTTCATGAATATCATATCACCTCGTCGCACAATTTCTTGGATCAAGTGATATTTTCTCTCAATGTGTTTGCCTCTTTTATGACTCCTAAGTTCCTTTGAATTTTCCATGACACCAATAAAGTTTGAGGGCAAAGACAAATTTGGAATGACTTCCAAATCTGTAAGGAACTTCCTTAGCCAAACAACTTCCCTAGCAGCTTCACAAAAAACTATGTATTCGACTTCATAGTGGAGTTCATGATGCATCCTTTCTTGATTCTTTGCTAGACTATAGCTCCTCCATTAAGAGTAAACACTGACCCTGATGTGGATTTCCTAGAATTCCTATCAGTCTTAAAGTCAGAGTTCGTGTATCCTGTAAGGTTCAAATCCTTAGCTCCATACACAAGCATATAGTCCCTCGTTCTCCATAGATACTTGAGGATTGTTTTGACTGCTGTCCAGTGATCTAATCTTGAGTTGGATTGATATTAATTGACAATTCCTACTGCATAGCAAATGTCAGGTCTAATACATAACATTGCACTTATAAGGTTGACAACAACTGATGCATAGGGAATCTGTTTCATTTTCTTCACCTCTTGAAGAGTCTGAGGACACTTAATACAACTCCATGCCTAAAAGGTAATAAACCCTTATTGGAATTGTGTATTAAATATTTGACAAGTATCGTGTCAATATACAATGCCTGAGACAGGGTCATTTTGTTCTTATGATCTCTAATAATCTAAATCCTTAGAACAACTGCGCCTTTCCCAAATCTTTCATTTGGAACTAGGTAGCTAGCCATTTCTTCACATATGTCAGTAATCATACATTATTCCCAATGAGTAGGATATCATCCACATACAACACGAGGAAAGCTACTACGCTGTTGATGTTTTTCTTATAAACACAAGGCTCATTAGCATTATATCAAAGCCATAAGATTTGATCACTGTATCAAATCTTATATTCCAAGATTGAGATGCTTGTTTCAATCCATAAATAGACCGATTAAGTTTGAAACCTTTTGCTCCCGACCTTGCTCAATGAATCCTTCTAGTTGATTCATGCAGATGGTCTCTTCAAGATTGCCATTAAAAAAGGCAGTCTTGACGTCCATTTGCCATATTTCATAGTCATAATATGTGGCAATGGACAAGAGAATTCTAATAGACATTAACGTGACAACAGGTGAGAAAGTTTCTTCATAGTCCATTCTCTTAACCTGGGTATAACCTATTGCCACTAGTCTAGCTTTAAAGATCTATACCTTTTCATATATACCCCTTTTTCTCTTGTAGATCCATTTGCAACCTACATGTTTTACCTCATCAAGTTGATCTACAAGCTCCCAGACAGAATTGAAGTACATAAACCTCATTTCTTGATTCATGGCTTTAATCCATTCATCCTTATCAACATCTTCCATTGCTTTCTTGTAAGACAATGGATTCTCAACCCCATCATCAAGTATGATGTCTTGGGCTTTTGTTAAACTCATGTAGTGAGCAGATGGGTTCATAATTCTCCCATTACGTCGAGGCAATATCAACTCTTGAGATGGATGCGATTGACTAGATGAACCAACATCAACAACTCTTATTGATGTACTAGTATCTTCAACAATCCTTGTTGAAGTCTTAGTAGTCTCATTAGAGATTTCACTTAATACTATTTTGCTTCGTGGTTTGTGGTCCCTCGTGTGGTCTTCTTCCAAAAAGGTAGCATTTTTCGATACAAATACCTTATTCTCATTTGGATTAAAGAAGTACCTACCTCTCGTTTCTTTGAAGTAGCCTAAAATAGGCATACTTTTGAACGAGGTTCAAACTTTTTGGGATTTGTTATTCGCACATGTGCTGGAAATCTCTAAATTCTGAAGTGGCGTAAACTACCTTTACTACCTCTCCAAAGCTCATATAGTGTTTTAGAAACACTTTTTAAGGGAACATTGCTTGAAATATAAATAACAGTCTGTACTACATATCCCCAAAACAAGTCAGGAAGTTGAGCATAACTCATCATAGATCGAATCATGTCTAACAGAGTTCTATTTCTCCTTTCTGATACACCATTTCGTTGAGGTGTATCAAGGGCTGAGAGTTGGGACGTTATTCCATGTTCTATCATATAGTCCTGGAATCTTGGGTCCATATACTCTCCACCACGATCAGATCGAAGTATTTTTATCTTTTTACCTAACTAGTTTTCAACCTCAATCTTATACTACTTGAACTTTTCAAGGACTTCGGACTTGTGTTGCATTAGGTAAAAATACCTATATTTTGAATAATCATCTATGAAAGATATGAAATATTTATACCCTCTTCTTGCTTTTACATTCATCAGACCACAGAGATCTGAATATATAAGCTCCGAGGTCTCTTTGGCTCTATAACCTTTTCCAGTGAAAAGTCGTTTTATCATTTTGCCTTCAAGGCGTGTGATAACTTGTAGAAATACGAGTTATTATTCTCTCAAAGTTGGAATAATTAGGATTAAAATGATGTAAACACATTCATAATAAAAGAAGAACGCATGGAATTGTATATATGTGATAAACTTATGCAAAAGTATCCTTAAGGTAATAATTGCATCACTAACACACTTTAATGCATGAATCGGGAGAATTTACTGAGTGTTGCAGACAAAGCCAAGTAAGAAGCATGGGTCCAGCTACCCGATGCATGGTAGATACATTTGGCTCGTGCAATTAACGTCAAATCACAACTTGTAAGCATGGGCAACTAATTGGCGACATCTGATCGAGGTAGAATTGCAGGTGGCTATCTCAGGATATGGAATTTAATGTTGTCACATTACCAAGTGGCTGAGCTGATTGCCTATATAAGAAGAAGCTCTCTATAGATGAGAGGGATAAATAGTTAACTAGTTAATTAGTTAGAGAGTTAGAGAGACACTTAGAATCCTTCATCTCTACCAATTGAAAGAAATAAAAGGAGGAACGACTGCCATTTCCCACCATTGGTAATGAAGTGTTGCCGAAAAAAGCTCGAGAGAGATATCTCCTTCATCGCTTCTACATAGTTGTCTACAACAAGCACAAAAACGAGTCAAAGGGGATAAGAGATTGAACCCTGCGATTTGACTCTTTTTCTTTACTTAGCATTTTCATTCGTTGTCTTACTTGATTGAACTGAGATTCTATGTATCAAAACGTATTTCTATAATTCAATCTCCATTCCAACCATTCCACATTCCCATATGTTAAATTACTAAGTTGTTTGTGTATGCGAAGCTTACTTGCTTGATATTTGCATAAAATTTATTGCATGAATCCACTTGATCAGTTGATTGAAGTAAAAAACACTTAGTTACTTGAGAGAATAGTTATTTGTAGAACTCATCAAGCTAGGGCATTGAGTAATTTTAGAGATAAAGTTATTCAGGTCATTTGTCTGTTCATTTTGACTAATGCAGGCAACCTAGAGATAGGATAAATATGGAATTCATATAGAGAGATGTTGAGCATAAATTAGATAACGGAATCTAAACGCATCACATGTATACACTTAGATTCTAGCAGGCATCTTTACCATCCCCATTTCATTTTCACTGTGCTCACATAAGCATGTTGTTTTAACTAAGAAATTAATGTATACCATCTAATGCATGATCCATTCATCCATGTACCCTTTTCTTCTTTATATGAACTCCTATTTCCTCTTGCAAGCATGCTTAATTAGTGTACATAACCAACGCGTACCGTTAATTAGTAAACCACTGCAAATAGATCAGTAGACCATGTTGCATTAGTCTACACTAGACTCCCTACGTTCAACCCTGAGCTTACCAGGACACTTAAGTAAGATTTATACGTGTGTATAGCTTTAGAAAACTTGTTTGCAACTGGTAAAGCGTGCTTGAACATTAATTCATCATCTGTCCGATGCATATCATCATCTTCATACTAAGAGATAAATCATTCATTCTCACCATTAATCATCTTCAACAACACAACACGAGACACATGACAAGTTTTTGGCACTGTTTCCGAAGATTCTAGCAACGTAGTTAATTTAAATTTGTTCATGGTATCATTTTGTAGGACTTTCAATCGAAGGTGTATTACAAGTTAAGCCTGGACTTGTAAATGTTTTATGAGTAGAGTGAGAGCTTCATAACTCATATGCGACCTAGAGATTGAAAGAAGATTGAAAGGACCTTTAGATGTAGAAATAGAGCGAATAGACGTCGAAGATTAAGACAACAACAAATGGCAAACAACCAAGATAACAAAAATTTGGCTTAACAACTAGCCAATGCTGTCGAAAATCCAATCCTCATGGCGAATAACAACATGAGTCCGATGCGTAAATATGCATTGCCTATGTTGTATGGCTTTTCATCCAGGATCATTTTTCCAACGCCTGGTGGGATCCAGTTGAAATGAAATCTGTCATGCTACAAATGTTGAAGGACAATTTGGTGGTGCCCGCGGTGAAGACCCACACGCTCATATGAAACACTTTCTGCAGACTTGTAATTCATTCATGATTCCTGGAATTGCACCAGAAGCAATTAGACTATCTTTGTTCCTATATTCATTCTAAAACAACGCTAAGCAATGGGCGAGCTCCTTGAAGCCTTGCAAGATAACGACACGGGACAAGCTGGTAAAGAAGTTCATGCAAAAATACTTCATTCTCACAGTCAACACAAAGGGGCGTTGAGAGATTATGAATTTTGAGCAAGGAGACTCTGAGACACTCAGTGACGCATGGGAAAGATTTAAAAGGCTCGTAAAAACTACCCTATCTAGGATCACCTCTAATTTTCCAGATGGAGACTTTCTATGGAGGACTGAATATACCATTTCAGATGGCAGCCGCCGCAAGTGGCCTTATGGACAAATCTGACAATGAAGCTAAAAAGATTTTAGATAGAATTGCCAAACACAATATAGGGTGGGTTGACGACGCATATAATTCCAGAACAGACAATAGGAGGTGACGACAGGGTATGATTGAAAATGACGTAGTAAATAATCTTTCAAACAGGTGGTTGCAATGACAAAATTGCTGAATACTTTAAAATTGAACAATGTAGCCCAGGTATCCAAAATCAGTTAAGCTATATAGGTTGCGGGGAGCTGCATGCCTATGATGATTGCACCAAATATCCAAAATCAGTTTGTTTCATGAAGAAAGACCATTTTCCAATACATACAACCCTGGATGGAAAAGCTATCCAAACTTTTCTTGGGGTGGTCACCTATAGAATCAAGATCAGTTTGGAACACTAGCAACATAAGCAAGGATCGTCGCCTAGATTCCAGCCCATGAAACAACAACCACAACATCAGTCTTTCAACAGAAAAGGCAATACGTTGAGTTCGTCTTCTCCGCTTAAGAACTTGTTGAAAGAATATATAACCCAAAATGATGTATTATTAAAAAGTCAAGCATCGTAAATTAGAAATTTAGAGATGCAGGTTGGATAAATTGCAAGTGAGAAGAGTCGACTGCATGGCTCCTTCCCTAGCAACACTGAAGAACTCGAACAAAATAATGGAAAGGAGTAATGTCAAGCAGTGATATTGCGTAGCGGTAGATTGCTAGTGGAAGAAAAGAGAAAAGACCCAAGGAAAGATAATCTCCATCCTTGAACACTTGAAAACACACTTGTACAAACATCTCAAGTAACTATGACACCTGAAAGAGTTAAATCAGAAAGAGCACCTAGCTCTACTAATCATTCTCAACCAAGTCTAATGTAGGGGTAGTACTTGATGTGAGTCTGAATGCACCTTTCCTTCAATGCCTACAGAAGAAGAATGACGCAAACCAGTTCAAACGCTTCCTTGATGTTCTTAAACAGCTACACATCAACATTCCACTCATTGAAGCATTAGAACAAATGCTGAGTTACGTGAAGTTTTTGAAGTATATTTTATCAAAGAAAAGGAAGATCAACAAGTTTAAGACTGTGGCATTGACTCATAAGTGTAACACACTGATCAGAAGAAGTATTTCAGAGAAACAAAGAGACCTAAGTAACTTTACAGTCCCATGCTTGATCAGAGGAATAAATGTGAGCCATGCGTTATGTGACTTGAAAACGAGTATCAACTTGATGCCCCTCCCAATTTTCAAAAAGCTCAGGATTGGTGAAGCAATGCCTACCACAGTAACTCTACAGCTTGTTGACAGATCCATCACATACCTTGAGGGGAAGATCGAAGATGTATTACTAAAGGTTGACAAGTTTATTTTTCTGATAGACTCTATTATTCTAGATTATGAAATTGATAGGGACGTCTAAATCATCCTTGGATGCCCATTTTTAGCTACCAGCAAAGTCTTGACTGATGTACATAAAGGGGAACTGACCATATGTGTAGATGATCAGGAAGTAAAATTTAACGTGTTAAACACATTGAAGTTCCTCGATGACGTAGAATCTTGTCATTATATTGAATCAGTTCTATTTGAGGAAGAGAATAACCTGGAAGTGGACCAAAGATGTGAGGTCCATGCGTTGAGTGAGGGCACAAGGAAATTTGAGTCGTTACGTCTGGATGAGCGGCAATCAAAGCCAATGCTCCCTTCTCTAGAGAAGCCAACAATGCTTGAACTTAAATCTCTTCTATACCATTTTAAATATATTTTTCTTGGCAAAAAAAATACTTTACCTGTTATAATTGTTGGGTTGTATCCTAAAACTCGCAGTTTGTAATATTAAACATATTCTATATCAAGAAAGATGTTATTGATTGTTGTTGAATATGTAAATTGCACTTGTAAAGACTAAATCCAATAAACTAAAGATCTATGGCTATTATATGAATACTTGAACTTTATATGGCGACATAAAGATGGATCAAGTTCGAGTAAATAGCCAAAATGGTCTATAGTATATGAATAAGGTTGGGTGCCTTATTTTGGTAACACGATAGGATGTGATCCACTATGTAGTTGTTACAATTTGTTGTAAAGTGCTACAAATGAAGCGATCCTGATTCGTTCATATAGTTACATGAGGAGCGGAGGCATCCTATGCAATGAGTTTGCATAAGATCGGACCAAGAAAGAAGTCACTCTTAATTTATAATGCTATTTATTGTTTAAAGAGTGACTATTTCAAAGCGATGACCTATGTAACTTAACCTTAATCCTGAGCTAACTCTGTTTATTCGGGATTATCCTTAGATTTGCATGGATGAGTATTGGTTCAAGAGCGCCGACTCAATAAGCCTCCCATTTCAAGGGTAAGATCGGGTAGATAGCTGAGGACAGAGGGTGCAAGATGGAATTCATTCCTACTTGCCTTTAGGGATAGTAGAGAGATTGTTCCCTTAAGTGCTAACTCCAGGTCTTGAACAAGGGACCCCACCATCTCATTGGCCCGAGAGGGACTCGGTTTAGTGATTAGATCACAAACCAATTGTTCATTAGAGGATCAGTGGGACTGAAAGAGCAAGATGTAATTTCGGAGGTAAAATAGCTTTTAACCCAGCCGTTTCTACAAATAACCTGTGAAGAGTTAACATACTGGGCGTTCGTGGAGTGACCTGGTAGTTGACGAATGGTGGTTAATTAGGTTAAAGAGTTTAGCCGGTTAATCTCGGATTGTTGGATCCCATGATCTGTAGGTCCATGATGTCCTCCTACTAGCTCATATCGAACTAAACATTAGAATAGTGTGACGAACGAATTTGAAGTGTTCAAAATTGGTTTTTGGAGCAAAACGTTAAATATATACAATATATTTAACCTAATGTTTAATTGTGAATTAAACATAAAGAGAGAGAAAATAGAAGATATTTAAATAAGATTTAAATATCAAGATTATGAATAGAGATTCATATCGATTGAGATTAGTGTTGGATTTAATATTAAATTAAATTATTTAATTAATTATTTAATATTAATTTAATTTTAAAATTAATTATTAGAATTAATTTTGAAATTAAATAGAATTGGTAAAAATTGCAATAAAAGTCAAAATAGATGACTAGGTCAAAATTGCATTTAAAGTCAAAATTGCATTTAAAGTCAAAATTGTTGACTAGGCAAAAAAGGCAATGAAAGTCAAATGACTTTTGATTTTGAAAGTCAAAATGTCAAAATTTTTTATTTTGGACTTTGAGAGTCAAGCTTTGACCTTTGACCAAGTTAGTGGAAAGATCCAACTATTATGAGCGGGAATTTCCAACATTTGCATTGCTATGTGTTGTTTTCATTTGAAGACACTCACCCTACTAATCCCACTTTGAGTTAGTGAATTTTTTAGTCAAATTTTCATCAAACTTAAAGTTGCATGTTTGCATGGAATAACCTTTAAAATGAAGAATTTTATGAATTTTAAAGCTCTTGGCCAAGTGGATTTTTATGAGATTACTTGATAATCTCAAACCTATTTTCTCACAAAAATCGTTAACCTTTTTCTTTCCAAATTAGTCACTCACCTGATCCCACTATCTCATTCTAAGGCCAGAGAATAACCGAGAAGACTCTCATGGTGGTCTACGAACCATTGTCTTACTTGATTGAACTGAGGTTCTATTTATCAAAACATATTTCTTTAATTCAATCTTCATTCCAACCATTTCCACATTCCCATCTGTTAGATTACTAAGTTGCTTGTGTCTATGAAGTATACTTGCTTGATATTTGCATAAAGTCTATTGCTTGAATCTACCTGATCAATTGATTGAAGTAAAAAAAACACTTAGTTACTCGAGAGAGTAATTTGCGAAACTTATCAAACTAGGGCGTTGAGTAATTTTAGAGATAAAGTTATTCATGTCATTTGTCTGTTCGTTTTGACTAACGCAGACAACTTAGAGATAGGATAAATGTGGTATTCACATCGAGAGATGTTGAACATAAATTAGAGAACAGACTTTAAATGCATCACACACATGCACTTAGATTCTAGTAGGAATCTTTACTATCTCCATTTCATTTTCATCGTGCTTACATAGGCTTGTCGTTTTAACTAAGAAATCAACGTATACCATCTAACGCATGATCCATTCATCCATGTACCCTCTTCCTCTTTATTTGAACTCCTATTTCCTCTTGCAAGTGTGCTTAATTTAATGTACATAACCAACGCATACCGTTAATTAGTAAATCACTACAAACAGATCAGTAGACCATCTTACGTTAGTCTACACTATACTCCTTGTGTTCGAACCTGGGTGTTCTTAGGGACGTGAGAGCTAAAAATGATGTATCGTATATGTTCCATTGAAGCGTTCTAATAACTTTATCATATAAGTTATTAAACTCCCACTGAAGTGTTCTACTATTGATTGGGTATTTATACTTAGGTTCAGTTCGGCTAATTAAACAACTTTAAGTCCATGTGGTTTATCCAAGTATAACGCTTATAAATGGATTTTAAACCTACAATGTCTAGGTGATAAACCGTTTTATTACCTCACACCGCTCACGTACACTTATAACATCGGTTAACAACACCCAATTATTCGACCATAATCCCCAGGTAGGAGGTGTTTCGTAGACCGTCAACTTAAGTACATCCAGCCTTAGACAGTATTATATATCGGTTGAGTTTGTAACTACGTTTTATAAGATGTCGAACTATTTTAACTTATTAAAATGAGTGATTAACCTACGTGAGCATGCAACTTATCTTTGTTATAGATTTTAATGTCTAACTCAATTTTATAATAACTTATAAAAATTAGACATGCTATTACATCCACAACATACATCAAGGCATTTCAATTTAATATAACAGTTATATTAAATAAATGAAACCCTAAACATGCATTCTATACATTATAACAATTTATAACATATAAATAATGCATGTAACATGCTTCCTATAGTGAGATTTTAAATTAAATGGCATACGATATGCACAAACATGTTTAAATTTAAATACTACATACATCACATGCATAATTATTTAAATAATACTGATATGGTTCAACTTTGGCACCCTAGGCAAGCAAAACAACCAATTTATTACAAATTATGATAAAAAAAAACTTCAATTTGGTGTAGAATCGTCTGCACCGACCCGAACTAGACCCGAATCGATTGAATCGGACCTCCAAAGCATCAAAATGGGTTGAACAGGTCCAAACATGGTCAAACCGAACTGGATAGGAGTTGATCCAGTCGAACTGAAAAAACCCCAAGCGAACCGGCTCGAGCGTGCGCCTTGGATCTGGGCTGGGATGAATAATGCCGTGATGCTACAGGAAGAACATCACGATCTAGGTAGCCACGAAGAACAGCGTTGAAACGCTCAAGGGCAGCATTGCAACGCTACCTAGACAGAAGCCATTCTGCATAATTTTCTCCTCGACCTTGCTTGCTTTAATCTCCAAATTATAGCTTAATTCGGACTCTAATGACTCTAAATAAATTACAGACTTTAAAGCACACATATAAGCTCATCAACCAAGAGCCAATTACAAATTTAACTTGGAAATCAAGGAGAAATCTAATGCCAAAACTGGAAAACCATCCATATCAGTCCAAAACATGCAATATCAGAAATTCACCCACCAAAACTCAAATTAACACTAATTGAGTGTTTAAATCACGCTCTGATACCAATTGATAGAATACACAAGCATGCAACGGAAGCAAACATAATTAATAAGCAATCTTATTACATTTTATTTTAGTTCTAAAGCATGTTATTTCAGAAAATCTAAAGTGGGTTTCAAGTTGAATTTACTTTTGATGAAATCTTCCAATTCCAAGCTACTCTTCACTCCAATTCAGCTCCAAATCAACAATGAACCACCAAGAGATCTTCTCTACTATTCTCAGCCTTGAATTTGAGTAGTAGAACTCGAATTTGAGTGAATTTAGAGAAGAATTTTCAGGGTTTGAGAGGGAGAAGAAGATATAGCATAAAGCTTATTTTTCCAGCTCAATCTCTTGTTCTTCTTCATCATTCAGTGTTTTTAATCACTGAATACATGCAAGCAACATCAACAACTTCATTGCCAGCAATTTCTTCAACAATTGAAGTGGGATTGTGTGGTTTCACATGAGGAACACACCTCATGCTTGAGAAAAGTGGGAAAAACCCACTTTCTCTAATTTCCAATTTTTCCATTTTTCCATCTAAAAAATCAATTAATTAAAAAATTAATTAAAAATGATTTAATTAATTCATAATTAATAAAATCTAAAATGTCAAAATCCAATTTCTTAAATTATTTAAAATTGGAATTTAATTTGATTTTTAATTAATTAAACATATTTAATTAATTAATTAATTTAATATCAAATATCAAATTAATCACACACCTAATTTTAAACATAAATCATATTCATATAATTAATATTTAAATCAATATTTAAACATTATAAACTCTGCAATTTTGTTTCATTTCAACAAATTAAACGTTAATTATATCGAATATAAATAAACAAACCCTAATTTGATTTTGAACTTATTCAAATTCAAACCCTAATTCAATTTGAACAATTCAAATCGATAACATTCAAAATTCACTTAATTTAATAATTCAAGGTGTTCATGTTTTATGAGTTAGTAGAGGGACTTTATGGACCTATAGATCATAATCTCTAACAATTAAGATTAATTGGCTAAAACTCTTTAGACCGAATTAATCAGTATTGATTAACTATTGAGTCACACCACTATAGCTTGATAGTTGCACTCTCCTCACTGTAGATATATTTGTGTCCACATGATTTAACCATAACCAGTAAGTCGACCATTCACAGGTTGTTCATAATAACGATTGGGTCAATATGTTGTTTTACCCCCAATATAATGTCTTGTTCCTTAAGTTCCAACTAATCCTCTAATGAACAATTGGTTTATGATCTAATTACTAAACCGGATCCCTCTCGGGCCAATGAGAGGGTGTGACCCTTTGTTCAAGACCTGAATTTAGTACTTAAGAGAACAACCTTTCTCCTATCCCTAAATCGGGTAGGCGTGAACTCCATCTTGCACCCTATATCCCCAGCTATACCCCGTCTTACCCTTGAAATGGGAGGCTTATTGAGTCGATGCTGTTGAGCCAACCCTCACCCATGCAAATCTAAGGATAATCATGAATAAACAGGAGTTCATAGTTAGCTCAGGATTAAGATCGAGTTACCTAGGTCATCTAAATATGATTTAAATGGTTATTGTTTTTAATTATTAAAAAAATAAATAGTTTTATTTAATCTTAATTAAATAAAATGTAACTCCCTAGTAGGGGAATTACTAGAGACGTGGGATGTCCTACGTCTCCTCACTTTTCTCCATTTCTCTCCCATTCTCTCTGTATCAAAACAAAAGGAAAAAAAAAGCAGAGAAGATTGATTTGATCGATATTCAAAAACTCTCTACATTTTTTTTGTCTTCCCTCTTCCTCCCAATTCCAAAAGAAAGAAAGAAGAAAAAAAAGAATCCCAAAATTCTCATCTCCTCAACTTTCCTGCAAGAATAGGGAGGACTCCAAGCGGTGGTGCCAAATCCCAGTTCCAATAGAGAAATTTTACTGTTTTTTCCTGTATAATTATGTTTTTGAATTGCATGCTTAATCTATTTTTATTTTATTTTAATGCAAAATTGTTCTGTTTTAAATGCAAATTTTAAATACGTTTGGGTTCTGTGTTTTGGCTTCGGCTGTGCCTTCAATTGGTATCAGAGCCAAATCCTATTATCAATTTAGCCAACAATTGAATGTTTAAGTTCGGGTCTAGAATTAGGGTTCATGTCGACATTATGCTTTTCTGCACAATTCTACAGAGAATTCAAAGCGGGTCCGGTTCGACTGTGGTTCAGTTGGTGATCTGATTCGGTCGGCTTGGCTTGGTTCGCAGGTTGGTGATCCAATTCAGGCCAGTCTGGTCCGGTTCTAGAGCGGCAGAAGAAATTTTAGGATAAAATTAGCTAAATTAGTGTAATTTATTGCTTTATTTTATCCTAGGGGCCAAAATTGTAGGTTTGTTTGCTATTTAAATGCTTTATGGATGTCATTTAAATAAATCTCATCTTAGGTTAAGCATGTTCATGCATTTTTTTTTGTATATTATAAGTGTTATAATGTATGGTATGAAATGCATGATTTATAATTTCAAGATTTATTTGATTTATATGATATGTTAAATATATGAAATTGCAAAACTATATTGCATGACATTAATTAGAAAATATAATTAGTTATATTTATTAATGTATATGAATATGCTTGGTTGATTTTCATAATTTTATATAAGTTTTATATTTAATTGAAAATCAATATGCATTGAGCATGACACATTCATAGCTTAATATAATGATTATATTAAAATCATGAAAAGCATGTAATATGGTTTAATTTTTTAATTAGGATATGATTGTTAATTAATTAAAACCACAGTGAGCATGTTATAGGACTAATCATTAAAATTTATAGTAGTTATAAAAATTAATGATTAGCAACCATTAACCTATAGCCAAGAATTGCATGCAAAAATAGGATCTTAGGAAAAATATTCTTTTAATTTTATATTACTTAAAATTAATTAGACCTAAGATCTCATTTCTAATTAGATTAGAATAATTAATTAGCTTCTTTTAAAATAGTTTTAAAATTGACTAAGTAGGACAAATAGGATTAAGGTTATAAGAGAACTCAATCGATACAGTTCTGCCTAGACTGGAGGTATTTAAGTTGACGGTTTACGTAACACCTCCTAACTAGGAACTGGATCGGAACCTGAGTTGAATTAATCGAGCTATTAGCATGCAATGTCACTAGGTAAATTAAATGGTTTAATAAACCTAAAGCTTTAGTATAAAGACCTTATTATAAGAGTTATAATAGGCATGGACTTAGATAGATTCATTAGCTAGAATTTAACTAAGTGTAACAAAATCCTAAGATAATTAGAACATTTAAGTGGGAGAAAAATGGGACCTAAGATTTCACACCGTGAGATCCATGTTCGGCTTCTGTTGCCCTGGGCACGACCTCCCTTCGAAAATTGTTTGCATAGGTCAATATCAAGGTGAATAGAGAAAATGTTCATAGTAAGTGGGAGAAGGATACGTGTTAACGTATCCTACGGTCTTCTTCATTTCGTTGCACTATGAGATTCTTATGATCCGCCTGTGTGTCGCCCTAGAGCGATCATCCCTTTGAAGGGCTTGATCATAGTTTTCGGAACAACGCAAAATTCAGAAATAGATAGGATTTCTTAGATTAATTTTCAACAATTTTCTTTCCTAACGGTAGCCTATTGAAGCGTACCTCTGAAATTAAAAAATGAAAGTGTCACTTACAGGATGAATTAAATGAGTTAATGAATCCTTGACTAAACTAACGGTAGCTAAAAGTTATAGGAATAAGAGTTAATTTGGAATTAGTAATTAATAGAGATAGTCTCAATTCAAGGGAATGATAGTTGATCACCTTTCGGTGGCTATTGTTCTAAACCTTTGAAGTATCGTTGCAAAAACCAAATCAATAGTTTATTTAGGGTTCTATCATTGCTTGTTTTTGCTAAACTGATTGGATGTTTTTTGCAATGGGTTAAGGCAAAGACAACTAAAACGATCATTTGTTTGTTTGTTTTTTAGTATGTCTTCCTCAATTATCGCTTACTTAAAAATGAGAAATTAACTAGCGAAAATTATGCGACGTGGAAATCGAACTTGAATATGATTGTTGTTATCAATGATCTACGATTTGTTTTAATTGAGGAATGTCCTCAGGTCCCCGCTCGAAATGCACCCCTAAATGTTAGGGATGCATATGACCATTGGACAAAGACCAATGAAAAGGCCCGAGTCTATATCTTGGCAAGTCTATCTGATGTACTTAAGAAGAAGCATGAAGCCATGCTCACTGCTTGTAAAATCATGGAATCCCTCCGGGGTATGTTTGGGAAACTGTCCATTCATATCCGACACGAGACCCTCAAATACATTTATAATGCACGTATGAAGGATGATCAATCAGTTAGAGAACATGTTCTCGACCTGATGGTCCAGTTCAATGTGGCTAAAATGAACGGGGCGGTCATTGACGAGCAAAGTCAGGTGTCTTTTATTCTGGAATCTCTTCCGAAGAGCTTTCTTCAATTCTGCAGCAATGCGGTTATGAATAAACTTCAGTACACCATAACGACTCTCCTAAATGAGTTGTAGACCTACCAATCTCCTACGAAAGGTAATGGACTGGTATAAGGAGAGGAAAATGTTGCCCATTTTAAAAAGTTCCATAAGGGTTCATCCTCAGGAACTAAGTCTGTACCCTCATCTTCTAGTCTTAAGAAGGTTCAGAAGAAGAAAGGAGGAAAGGGGAAGGCTCCCTAGGTTCAGAAGAAGAAAGGAGGAAAGGGGAAGGCTCCCTAGGTTCAAAAGAAGAAAGGAGGAAAAGGGAAGGCTCCCTCTGCTGGGAAGAGTAAGGGAAAGGCCAAGGCAACCGATAAGGGCAAGAGCTTTCACTGCAATGTGGAAGGTCACTGGAAGTAGAACTACTTAAAGTACCTTGCTGAGAAGAAGAAGGAAAAGGAAGGTAAATGTGATTTACTTATTTTAGAAACATGTTTAGTGGAAAATGACCACAATGCCTGGATACTTGATTTAGGAGCCACGGATCATGTTGTTCTTCTTTACAGAGAACTAGTTCCTTCCAACAGCTTGTTGAGAGTGAAATGACGCTCAAGATTGGAACTGGAGACGCCATTTCAGCTTGTACAGTGGGAGTTGCGAAGTTGTTTTTTGGAAATATATTTCTTTTCTTAGAAAGTCTGTATATTGTTCCTAAAATGAAAAGGAACTTAGTATCTATTTCCTGCTTAATCGAACATTTGTATTCGGTATTTTTTACAAGTAATGAAGCGTTTATTTCAAAAAATGGGGTACATGTTTGTTTGGCTAAATTAGAAAATAACTTGTATATGTTAAGACCAACTGAAACAAAAGCACTTTTAAATCATGAGATGTTTAAAACTGCTAATACTCAAACTAAAAGGCAAAGAATTTATCCAAGTAACAATAATACTTATCTTTGGCACTTAAGATTAGGTCACATTAATCTCGATAGGATCGAAAAATTGATAAAGAATGGACTTCTAAGTGAGTTAGAAAATAATTAATTACCTCCATGTGAATCTTGTCTTGAGGGTAAGATGACTAAAAGACCTTTCAGTGGAAAATATTGTAGAGCCAAAGAGCCCTTAGTGGTCATACATTCAGATCTTTGTGGTCCATTGAATATAAAAGCTTGAGGAGGTACGAATACTTCATCTCTTTTATAGATGATTATTTGAGGTATGGTTACTTATACCTAATGGAACATGAGTCTGAAATCCTTGAAAAATTCAAGGAGTATAAGGCAGAAGTTGGAAATCTCTTAGGTAAGACTATTAAAATACTTCGATCTGATCGAGGTGGAGAGTACATGGATTTAAGATTCTAAGACTATATGATAGAATATGGAATCCAATCTCAACTCTCAACACCTGGTACACCTCAGCAAAAAGGTGTATCGAAAAGGAGAAATAGAACCTTATTAGACATGGTGTTCCTATTAAACGGACACTAAAGATTAAACCTATTTCTAATAATGTTAGAAATAATTAACATAGGTCTAAGGTGAAATCAATTTTAAATCATTTTAAAAATAATTTAACCTATGTTGCCATACAACATTTTATTATAGATTTTAATTCTAGTTTCATTTAACTTATAACTCTTATATAGTTTAATGAAACAATTATAATCTATACATGCATTTAATGACCTGCTTCAAAAACTATAACTATTATAATTTTACTAAAGTAGTGTCATGCTTCATGCATTTTCATTTTTATTACAACATACATAACAATTATATAGTAAAGTAATGAAAATAAAATAACAAACATCCATTCATCCATACTATATATTATAACATTTATGATATAAAATGATGCATGGAACTATTACTTATGCATGCATTCATATATTATAACAATTATACGATATGATGAGCATGTTTAATAAATCATGCAACTATAATATAACACTTATATTAAAGGGCTAGTTGCATAAATAGAATTCAAGCCCAAAATAATAGAATATGTAGTACAAGGATAAAATAATTGCATATATAGATTAAAAAATGGTAAAAGACTAAAAACCCATGCATAGCCACCATTTTACTCGCTTCTTCCCAGTTTTCTCAAAATAAAAGTTATCAGTGATAGCCACTGATAGCTGCTATCAGCTACTATCGCTGATAGCTTTTATCAATTGTTATCGATGATAGTTGCTATCAGCAGTAGCTTTCAATTTGAGAAAAATTAATACAATTTTAAAATATTAGCTTTTAATTTGCTATCAATTATCAGTAGCTATCATTGATTCACTTTCATCAATTGAAATCAACCTTGAAATATCAATACTTAAGGCTATCAGTGGCTATCAATGATAGATTTATAAATAGTGATCAACTTTGAAAGAAAACCAACAACTTTGATTACCACAGTAGTTATCACTAATAATCTTTTATCATGACTATCACCGATAGCAGCTATTGATCGTTATCACTGATAGACTTTCATCAATTAGAATAAACCTTGAAATATTAACCCTTAAGGCTATCAATGATAGACTTCTATAATTGGCTATCATCTTTGAAAGAAACTCGATATATAGATATCACCAAATTTCTATCATCGATATCACTAACATCACTCATATTGTGGTTATCAGTGATAGCTTCCTTCACTGATAACATCATTGATAAGATGCTATCAATGATCTCACTAATATCATGCTATCAGTGATAGTTCTCTATCACCAATAACGTGCTATCAGTGGTAGCTTCTATTACCGATAACATACTATCAGTGGTAGCTTCTATCACCGATAACGTGCTATCAGGTAGCTTCTATCACTGACAACGTGCTATCGGGTAGCTTCTATCTTCGATAACATGCCATTAATATTAGCTTCTATCACTAGTAACATGCTATAAGTAGAAGCTTCTATCAATCATAGCCACTGAACACCTTTTTGCCCATTTTCTTGTCCTTCCCAAACATTTATAAGTCTCTTTTCTTTTCGATGATAGCTTCTATCACTAATAAACATGCTATTAGTAATAACTTCTAGGCATTCCACTTACATTTTAGTTCGAGATTCAACTTTATTAATTAAATTCACTAAGTTAGCTATCAATGATAGATTTCTATTAGTGGCTATTAACTATGAAAATATAATCAAAGATTAAGCTATCAGTGATAGAAAATATTAGTGGCCATCACCGATAGACTTTCATTTCCTATTTATATTTGTTATTTGTTATAATAATCAAACTTGATGATTGACTTGTTGGTGTTAAGTCACTTATGAATTGAGTACTTTCAAGTCTTGGGTACGAAATCCAACCTCATAATTCTAGTGAAAAGGGGGGAAGAAGAAAAATTCAAATAAAGGAAAGAAAAATTTTAAAAATAAAAGAAAGAGAATGAGCAAAAACTGAAAAAAGGAAAGAAGATTAAATAGAAAAAAAGGAAGCAAAAACCAGAGAAATGAAAGAAAAACTAAAAAAAGAAAAAGAAAGAGAAGAAGAAAAAAGCAGAGAAAGAGGAAAGAAACTAAAAAATAAAGGAAAGAAGCAAAAATCGGATAAAGCAAAGAATAAAAAAAGAAAAAAAGAAAAAGAAAGGGAGGGCGAAATTGGAAATTAAAAAAAATTCAAAGATTGACTAGTCTATTACATTAATTAAATATCCTATATATTTTTAGATTTTTCCTTTTATTCTACTATCTATTACAAATATCCTATATTAAAATCATACATCACATGTACAATTAAAATTAAAAGTAACATTTGACCAAAATTGGCATCCTAATCATTAATTAAATTAATATAATATTTATATTAATTTAATTAATAAAATAAAATGAATAATTACAAATAATAATTAATAAATAAAAAAACTGCTGAAAATTGCCTTGAAACAGACTTAAAGCCACAAAATGGAACTACTTCAAACGTATGTTGTCACGTTCTGAGCATCGCAATGCTTCAGTTGAACATTATGATGCTAGCTTTTGAATTGCCGTAGCGTACCCCTATGCTGCTGGTAGCGACGCGATGCTTCCCGCAACATTACAACGTCACAGCTGGAGTGTAGCGATGTTGAGCTCTCTGTCTTACAGCATAAGGCGAGCGTCACAATGCTCTAGCCTTACTCTCTAAAAGCAGAATGTCTGCTCTACTTCGCCTGTTCATCCATTTTGCTCTGCTCTTGCCCCAAATTTCTCCAAATTGAAGCTGAAACTTTAGCACGAATGACATGGACAATAATACAGATTCGACTGCAAGAAAATTAAATGCCAAAAAGTATAACGGGCCCTCACAATTCGATTCATTAAAGTAGTAAATTCTAATGTCAATTTTGTAAAAATCCAATTTGCAAAAACCTAGAACATACATCATAATGTAGATCTAATACCCACCATAAACTTAGATTTAATGTTTGAAAATGAAAAACTGAGACTCGAGATGGTTATGATACCAATTGAAAGATTTCAAATACCTACAGCAGAAGCATGTGAATGCAATTGATCTCAAAATTCATTTTACAGAACATAGAGTAACTTAGAGGACAAAAATTAATAAACAACATTCATTAAGCATGTTATCAACTACAAAAAGAAAGGAAAAAGGGAATTGAGAACTCACCCTTGAAGATATTGGTCTTCTCGCTTCCTCTCCAAATCACAACACGATTACAAAGGATCTTCGTCCCGATTTCACCAATCGGCAACAAAGAACCAGAAGGAACACCACTACGAGAGCTACCTTGTTATTCTTTAGGACGAGGATTGAAGCGAAGTTGTGGCCTCGCTGTGTTTTAATTTTGAGAAAGAGGGAGAAGTATTGTAATGAGAGAGTTTCGCAGAGTTTCACACACACAGAGAATTGAGAGAAGGAAGATCATAATTCTCCTTTTTGCAAAAAAACGTGAAAACCCCAATTCTACTTTCTTAGTCCTTAGTTGAGAGATTAAATGGGGAGCATGGTTATTGAAAATAACTTCCTCCCTATAATCAAAATTCAAAAAACAATTTCAAAATATAATTTTGAATCTTAAATAATATATATAATAACCAACTTTATTATATATATATATCAAATTATATGTTATACCACATATAACATATAACCTATAGTTTATATTATATTACATATAACATAACCTATAGTTAATCTCTTATATAATCTATAGTATTAGTATGAATCATATTCATATAATTAATATTTGAATCATATTCAAATATTTATTTCTCTCATTAAAACTTTATATTATAATGTATCATATACATTATATTTATATCTAATATAATTAATTTCCATGAATTAATTTGAATAATTCAAATTAATTTGATTCTCATCAATCTTAATTGAACTAACGAGGGGACCATATAGACCTATAGATTGAAACTCTAGTGATACTTGATTAATTAATTAAACTATTTGATTAAATTAATCAACTTTCATTAATTGTCAATCACTCTACTAAAGATCTCAGCTACACTCTTCACACTATAGATATATTTCTCTCTCTATTGGATATAACCAATCAAAAGTCCATCTTCACAAATTGCTCGTAAGTACAGTTCGACCAAAATTACCATTTTGTCTTTGTAGTTACATCTAATTTCTTAAGTACCATTGAATTCTCTAGTGAACAATTAGTCATAGTCTCACTTCAACTAGACCCCTCTCTGGTCGGTGAGAAAGTGGGGGCCCTCATTGTTCAAGACCCGGAGTCAACCCTTAAGGGAGCAATTCATCTACTTGTCCTAACAAAGGGAAGGAGTGAATTTCATCTTGTGTAGTTTAGTTCTTAGCTCCCAACTAAGATGAATCTCCAAAATGATAAGCTTATTGAGTCGGCGAATCTGGCCACTCTCACCCATACAAATCAAAGGACCGCCTTCATAGACAGAAGTTCGTAATTCACATAGGATTTAGGTCAAGTCACCTATGGTCATCGTGAAATGTATGTCTCTTTTAGTAATGGTGTTATAAAGAGAGACTAATCATTTTATGGCCCGGTCTTATACAAACTCTTTGTATAGGATAGCCTCGCTCATATGTCTCCACATGAATGGTCAGGATTAGATCATTTGTAACACTTTACAACAATTTGTAACACCGTTTAGGTTATTATATAAAATAACCTAGGATCTTAGTTTACTAGATTGAGTTAGTGCACATAAAATAATAATTATTTTATTGATAACAATTTGTTTATAAATGTTTACAAACTACGAGAATACAAGAGATTTAGGGACATCAATCTCAACACATTCTTGTATAAAGGCTTACCAACGGATGCAATAGCATCCCCACATTGTTGAATCTTCACGAAGTATTTTTTTAGAGGAATAGCTCCCTTCTTCATGTTGTGAAGTTTGCTTTTGAATTGCATAGCTTGAGTAAGACATCAGGCAGAGTAGATACCATGAACGGTGGTCCAAATATCTTTGGTTGAATGACAGCTCAACATTTGATTGGACACATCTTCGTTCATCTATCCAAGCAGCCATGAGGAAATAAGGCGATATTGACGCTTCCATTTTTTATACGCAGGATTGGGAATCTGAGTTGACGAAACCGTATCTATCTCTTATTCGATAGTGAGAAATTCAGAAAGAGGTTCCAATTGGAGGACTATTCAAGATCATACCCTTCTAAAGTAGTTGTAACCTAAAATTTCCAGAGAATAAAGTTATCATCACTAAGCTTGAAAATGGAAATCTTGTTACCTGACCCAAACATATGTGAAAAAGATGAAGTCGACACCTCTGATTCCTCAGTTCCTGCCGCAGACGATTGAGTGCTCATGAATTGGACTTTAACAATAAGCGGAAGACGATGAAAGACGGAAAGAATAAAATTAAAGGCCCTCAGTCGTTTGACGTGGGCTTTGATACCATTTTAACAAAATGAAAGGCAATAAGAGAATGAAAAAATGAAGGCTTAGAGATAATTGGTGCAAGAGAAAACCCTATCTTTTGTCTGTATTTATGAGAATTGGAGGCATAATATATATAAAGACTGGGAGGAAAAACTCTTGCTCTAAACAAACACAAGATAATTCCTCGTCTAACAGAATGAATAAAGAATAAAATTTTTATTAATATTAGGTCCTTATAACATGAGCTTACATTGAGGAAAAATAAATGTAAAATGGGCCAAATTAGTAGCGTCCTTAACGAGGAAGAATCTTTTTCGTATTTGCATTAAACTATTTTTATGGTCTAGGTGAATTTCAACCCTGGTTTAAGTTGCAAATAAAGTATTTGCGATTACAAATTTTTCTAAAATCCATGAAAATGAGTCTCTACCTAATTTCATTGATTTTTTTACGTATTACACTGTAATTATACATGAACAAGTGTATGCATGAAGTAATGCTAATTAGATTTGTTTTTTAATACACTGTAATTCTACATTGAATAAGCGCAAGTGTATACATGGAGTAATTCTAATATCACTGTTTTTAAAATTTTAACAATTTGATCCACTTGTTTTAAGTTTTATATTTAATTTTAGATTTAAGTTGGTAAATCGTATCTTAATTAATTTTAAGATTTAGATTCTATTTGAGATTTAAATTAGTTAACTGTAACTCATTTTAAGATTTATATTTTAGTCAAGATTCAAAATATCAATTTATGATTTGGGTATTTTAGTCTTTTAGTAAATCAATTAAAATATTACTCCATTTTTACAATAACAAAAATTGTTTGCCAAAATGAATAATTAAAATTTGTTATTTATCTTGTTACCCTTCAATTTGGCTAGTAGTTTAATTGGGCCTAAAATTGTAAATTGGATTGAACATAGTAAATTAAGTTGCTTGGGTTCAATGTCCAACCAAATTCAAACTCATGATAGAAAATTAGGCCAAATAAGAGGTTGGAACCAAGGCCGAAGTCTAATTGTTGGGCCCAAAAGATAAATAAGTCAAAATCCACTTATGGTCCATTGGAACTCTATAAACAGGGGTCTTACCCTTCATTTTGGGAGAGATTGAGAAGAACTGAATATCAAAGTGTAGAATAAGAAATTTTGGATCAGTTACAAATAGCAAATTTGAGACTAATTAAATTAACATGTGTCCCAAATTAAAATTGAAGATATGAGTTGATAGATCCCGACGATGCCACATGTTTTCGTCGTGACTGTTGGATCGAATAAAATAATTTGATCCAATTTGGTATTAATATTTGGACTCTTGGGCTCAAGTCCAGTTAAGCCCAAAACATACTCTTAATTTGGCACAAAACCCAACCAAGTCCAAAATCTAATTAGTTGCTTCAAGGATCAGGTCCATAGACCAATTAAGCCCAATCACACATGAGAACTCTATGAATAGAAGCGTTGAAAGGTTCATAAATTTAAGACTTCAAAGAGTTTAGAAAGAATTCTCCCAACAATTAGAAGAGTTTTAAATCCATTAAGCTAAATCACTCTAGAAGACAAGACATTCTTTTTAGATTTCAACTTCAAACACATCCACACATTCTGTTTCCTCAAATCAAGATACATTTAAAAGAAAAAAAAATCAGAGGATCAAATATTAAAGATTGAATCACATTCACATAAATCAACATAAACACAAATTCAACTCCATAAAATACGTTTCTCCAGAAACTTCGCGAGGATACAAAGCTTTAAAGACTGAAACTTTCCAAACTTTGAAGACTCCCTTGAAGCTGAAGACTTAAAGACCAAACTTCTTAAATAATTCTTGAAGACCTTGAAGTTGAAGCTCCTAGAAGACCTAGAAAAAATAACTTAAGAAAAATGATAAAATATTAGAGATTATACTCACCATATTGAAATCAATGCAAATTGAAAGTTTATTTAATAAATTAAATTTCTTTAAAATCTCGTTGAACACTTTAGGTTTTAAAATGTTACAGTTTTACTTTTGAATTTTGTTTTAGTTTGGTTCTCTTAGGTCTTAAGATTTTATAATTTTAACCTCAAGTTTCACTAAATATTATTAATATTTATTAATTAATTCAAAATAATTATAATTAATTGAGTTTTATTACTTCTCATCATTATTTTTACAATGGAGAAGTCTTTTGTAAAAGCATGTAATTTTTATCATATAAGTTTGAGAGCTAAATTTTTAAGATAGAAAGTTTAAGGGTGTAACTGCAACTGTCACCATACTTCAGGGATGGTTTTTACAATTTTTTCTTTAAAAAATGACATAATTGTTTGTCCAATTTTTTCCTATGTAGTATATTTTAGAGTTAAAAAACACCGACGGAAGTAAAACGGATCAATAAGCATTCTAATTCATTAATTTTGGTTTTAAATTAAGCATGCTCATAAACTAATAAGAGAGTTTCATGACATACCTTTGAAGAACCTCTTGAAACTTGAATTTCAGCTGCAAATCTTCTCCAAATCTGCTTGTGAACTACTTCAAGACCTTCCCTACTATCCTCTTGGTGCCTTAGATTGAGTTTGGGACTCAAAATAAGCTTGGATTAAGGGAATTTGGAGATGGGGTTACTCATCACCATGACTGAAGACATTCTTCAACCTCAAGTTTTTCAGCAAAAACCTTTTAGTTGCATGCTCGATTTCCACTTCAATCTTCTTTATTTATTGCATGACTTTCATGCAAAGAGGATTGTTGTGTGAATTGCACCTCATGCTTGAAAAATTGACTGAAAAAACATGGTAGAGTATGTGTGAGCTTCTTGGCTTAAAAGTGGACAAATCCCACTTTTGGGATTTTCCATTTTCCATCTCTTTTCAATTTTTGATCTTGCAATTGATTTCCAAAATCAATTTTTCAAAAATGAAATCTTTATTAATTTTACAAAATTAATTCATTAATTAATTTTCTAATAAAATTAACAATAAATAAATAATTAAACAATTTAATTAATTCTAATTAATTCAATATTAAATATTAAATTAATGTAACACTACCATCATCATGAATCCCTATTCATGAATTTAAAATAATCATATTAAATATTAATTGATTCTCCAATTTCGTTTAATTCCAAAATCAAACGTGTAATTATATCACATATAATTACTAATTCCCTTAATTCTAATTCGAACGTTTCAAATTAACTTATCACGCTTCTCTAAGGCTAATCCATCTGTGAGCTAGTAGGGGGACCTCGTAGGCCTACAGATCATGGGCTCCAACGATCCAAGATTAATTGGCTAAACTCTTTACACTGAATTAACCTCATTCGTTAACTATTAGGTCACTCCACTAAAGCCCAGAGTTGCACTCCCGTATATATATTATGTCCACTCGATATAACCATGATTAGTAAGTTAACCCTTCACAGGTTGTTCGTAATAACGATTGGGTCAAATAGCTGTTTTACCCCTGAGATTACCTCTTGTTCCTTTAGTCCCACTAATCCTCTAATGAACAACTGGCTTGTGATTCAATCCACAAAACCGAGTCCCTCTCGGGCCAATGAGAGGGTGGGACCCCTTTGTCCAAGACTCGGAATCAACACTTAAGGGAATAACCTTTCTACTATCCCTGAAAGCGGGTAGGAGTGAATTTCATCTTGCACCATATTGTCCCCAGTTATCTACCCGGTCTTACCCCTGAAATGGAGGTTTATTGGGTGACGCTGTTGAGCCAACCCTCACCTATGCAAATCTAAAGGATAATCCTGAATAAACAGGAGTTCATAGTTAGCTCAGGATTAAGGTCAAGTTACTTAGATCATCGCTTTGAAATAATCAGTCTTAAACAATAAACTTATGTCGTGCCTTCTAAACTTATAAACACATTGTTTTATCTAATTGAACCCACGTAAAAGTTCAATCAGAGTCCTAGAGAGTCCAGCATCGGACAAAGGGATGACGCCTAATTATGCAATGAAATAATTATTTCGATCTTAACGTGAATTGTTCCTCAAGTATGCGATGATGTGGATTTACTTAATCTACCCTACTAATTACAACTAAAGAGCATGAATGATGGTGGGTGTGTAAGTGACGATGCAATGGATGTGGTAAGCATTCAATAATAATTACGACGTAAAATAAAGTAGTTTGCGGGGGTTAAGAAATGAGATTTCAATAAATAAGGTAAGGTTGAGAAATATTTCTACTAAAATTTCCTAAGCAATGCATAAGCCACACATTCATGCAAGTTACTTATAAATTAAAAACTTCACCTCTCAGTGCTTTGAGCCACAATACCCTGTCTCTAGGATGCATGCGATGAGTGTTTCAGGCAGAAGATTAACTTTTATTTCTAAAGCTACTTCTTCTCTTGTTTAATGAGTTCTAAAATCCTTTACTTTTTCAAGCAGTGATTGATTCGATCAAGAGCAATCTCTCGATTTGATCTAAAACACTTTATAAAGCATACACTAAACTAAATGAACACCTTATGTATTACTTAGAAACATATTAGTCTTATCCTTCCCAATCCATGCTAGATGGAAGAATGTAATGTCATCCATATTGATAATGAGAGTTTTTTAATTTCTACAAACTAAGACAAGTACTAATGATAAGAAGAATTAAATAAAAGATAAGGGTGGAGAGTGTTAAGCCGTAGGGTGAAGTTTCTTACTTCCTTGACTCGAATGGTGGCTGCTTCATGGTAGTTGTAATGGTGGAGATATTTTTCTTTTTCCTTTTTAAAGAAGATAATTGAGCTTTCACCCAAAACTTCTTAGAGAAAAGCTTCAAAGGTGATGGTTATGGCAGATGTGAGATGGAAAATGAGCATAGCCTTAACCAATTTCTTGGTTGGACATCTGATACTTAGGCAATTTTTTGATGGGCTATTTATAGACGTCAAAAAGGAAGGTTCCATGCTTCTTTCTAATGATTACGCTGGCACCTCGAATTAAATTTCATGCCCTACCGCACTGCCTGCCTCACGTCAGAGATTCATTGTTTCTGCCATGAACTTTTCATATTAGCTACCAACGTGATCTTTTTTATTTGACTTCCACCATCCATGCATCTGTCGTATTTTTAATCATGTTTCATCTCATTGCGTGGAACTATTTGATGCCAAGTTGGGCGTCAAACTTAGTTCTATGTGTTCATGGCTACAACTTGCTTCTTTTGCCAGTTTTCTCCATTTTCGACAGAATCCTGCATCCAAAAGTGAAAAATTTTATAATTTTCAAAGATTATCAGTTTTGTAAGCATGTGATCACAAGATATGATTAATTGCATGATAATCTTATCAAGCTAATGCATTTTCCTATCAATTTTCTTAATTGTTCTAAATAAAAAAGGTAAAATAACTTGTATTTTTACAAGTTATCAAGCGGCCCTAGGTTATCTCATTCCGTGAAAGTGTGTGATGAGGAACGATTATTCCTTGCAAAAGGAAAATCAACCTAGGAAAAGACTAAAGAATTGAGGACCTGTCCCAAGACCCCTTAAGTTGTATTTTTCTAGCATTTATATTAATTTATTTCTTGTAATTTTCTCTTTTCTTTTCATTCGTTGAACATCATCTTGTAACTACGATTTATGATTTAATGAAGGTCATTCTTTTATCATTAGTCATGAGCTAAAATCTTTAAAGGGTTCAGTTATGTGGATATCCAAGAGTTTTACAGTTTGAGCAATGCTTATGTTTCATAACTCTTTGACTTATGCATTTCCTTTGTGGAGTTCATAGGAAAATATTGTTGAGTTAAACCGATCACTTAATTTAGAAATCTAATGGAGTCTAAATGTTGAGAAGGTTGGGACGTAAAATGATGTCACAAAGGAATACAGGACCAGAAGCCTAGAAATAGGGGAGTCGATCGCCTTAGATGTAAGGACCCCAAATTTCAATACTAATCTAGGGATCATTACCTAAATCTAACTTAAACTCACTTTACTATACCTTATATTTTAGAGAAAAAAAAATATTTCGACAGTATAACAACACTACCACGACAAAACCAAATTTTTGTTGACACCTGTTATAAATGAACGCACTCTCAATAACATTTATAACAGTATCAACCAAACAAGTTTGTCAGAATTTCTAGAACACAAATTCTCAAATAATCACTTCATATGATTCAGCAAAACTTACCAAACTAAACAAACTTAAACTTATATAGAATTCAAATTTAAACTTATATAATAAACATAATAAATCGGATTCAAAAATTCCCAAGCCTCTCGAAGTTTCCTTTAGCTTTTCAAACGAATATCTCCTCAATCGATCTCAGACACGACCACAAGAATAACCTTGTTATTCTTCTAGGAATTCCAATAAATTGATAAGTGGTATCCAACAATTGGAAGAGGAAGAGATAGATGGATTTCATTGAAAGAGTATAAGAGGGCTTCCTTTTGGTGGCTAGGTTTTTTAAATCACCAAATGAATTCTTACCCTAAGAAAGGGGTAATGAATGACACGGACTTACAAACTTGATTTACAGTAAAATTCCCAAAAACAACGAGCCCTTACATGAACAAATCAAGTAAAATAAGTCTATGTGTCAAATATCGAAAACATCTATTAAGCCAAAACTCATACATTTTCAAGAAAAATGCAGAAAAATAACTCACCTCATGAACTGAATTTTGTTTCAAAAAACAGAAAATCAAAATGCAAAAAAACATTGGCTCTGATACCAATTGAAGGGATCGAATCTTGAGCAGAAGCATGTAAATGCCTTGCATTTAAATAATCGATTTTTAAAGAAACAAAAATAGAAAATAAATCATGCATTTGTAGGATAAACATTCAATTAAACATATGCATGCTAGAATAGAGGAAGAAGAGAAGAAATCAAACTTACCTTTGATGATTCCTCAAGCTTTCTTCTTCCACCGTTTCGATAATTTATAGCTTCTCCAGATGGACACCACCAACAAGATTTCCTTGTTATTCTCTAGGATTCAAAGAACTTGGAAGTGTGGTCTCCAAGAACTTCAAGGAGGAAAAAGGGAAAAGAATTTCTAGAGAGAAGTTAGAGAGAAGATAGAGGTTGGAGGCTAGGATTTTGTGTAATAAAAATCTCTTGCCCTAAATGGGCTATAAGGATATATTTATATGGAGAAGGGTTAACCCCTTCTCCAAGTATTTTCCATTATACCCTTAGTGCTAATTAGTTAAATAATCCTTATTTAATTAATTGACATATTAATTAGACCATATATTAAATCATATTCACTATATATACATTTAATGAATTATCATAAACATCATATATTTATACTAACCTTCAATCTCTATAATTTCTTAATCCATTAATTAACCATCAATTAATCAATTAAATAACTATATTAAATCATATTTAATATGGATTTAATATGAAGTCCTCGTGTTGCACCCCTTTTTGTCATTATTTCTTCTTCTTAATTAGGGTATTTAGTCTAGTGGTATGATTCTTATTAGTTTTCTTTTTGGACGTCTTGTTTTAGGGTTCGCTGTCGCCGCAGCCTAACATTCTAGGGTTCTTCGTCAGCGCCGGGTTCTCTTCGCGTGGGCTTCGTCTGCGTCTGCACCGGGTGGGCTTCCGCCGCCAGTCATAGTTTAGCATCTTAGAGCCGCCGTCGTCGACTGAGCGCGTCTGGTCCGCTTCTGTTCAGGTGGATTCGAATTCGACTGAGTCTGTCGTCGTTCTGCATCGTTTCGTGTTTGGTCTGCGTTCAACGACCGCCGACGACTGAGTCTTGTAAGGGTCTCGTTGTATGGCTTGTTGACTGGTGGAAGTGCT
The DNA here is from genome assembly GCF_009727055.1 of Benincasa hispida. Lineage (NCBI taxonomy): Eukaryota > Viridiplantae > Streptophyta > Magnoliopsida > Cucurbitales > Cucurbitaceae > Benincasa > Benincasa hispida. The sequence goes on along the minus strand of NC_052360.1, from coordinate 47,397,778 downwards.
CGTGGCCGACTGGTGAGGCTGGCTGGGTTCTGTTGGTTCGCAGATGGTGACGATCTTATTGATGTGTGGGTTTAACACGGTGAGAGTTGGTGATGATGGTGCGTAAGTGGTCACCTCTAAGACTGAAGGAGAAGAATGGAGGGTGAGTTACTCATCAACCCTTTCGTTTGCTTAGACCGGAGAACGATTTGGGAGTGGGTGCTCGTTCTTCAGAGGTGAAGGCTTTTGGGTTGTCTAATGGTCACTCTATGGAAGGTGAAGGCTCTGGTATGGGGAGTGTTGGGTTGAAGAAGGAAATTCGGGTTGAACCGGGTGGGCTGGGTATTGTGTTAATTGATGGACAAAAAGTAAAGAGGGTGTCTGGGAACCTTGAAGGTGTTAAGGGCCCGAATGAAAACCGGGTTGTGAGGGGTGTTGAGGTAGGCCTTGAGGGAGCTGGAATGAGCGGGCCTGTTGGGAGTGGGTTGAAGCTGAGCGAAGGGAGTGGAATGGTGTAGGGGGAGCAGGAAAAAAGGGTCGATAGGTGTGGGAGCTTTGGTGGGTGGGCCACATGGTGTGGGGCCGGAGTTGGGAGGCTCGGGGGGGCAGAAGTCAGACAGTGAGGAGGTTTTACAGGTTGGGCTTTGTGGAAGTGAGGGTCGATCGTTGGACATTCAGGTTCTTCGTGAGCGGAAGGAGTCGGTACCTAAAATCGGTTTAGCTAGGGGGTTTGGTCCAAAGGTGGCTCGGTTGGAGGAGGGGTGTGGTTCTGGTGTTTCTGGATCCGGCGTGAAAGGGGGAAAGTCATGGGCAACCCTTTTTGGGTCTACGTTGAGGGGTAATTTGGAGTTCATTCCCCCATTGGTTGAAAATGATAAGGTTATTATTGAACCTTGTGAGGAGATTATTGATGAGGGTGCATGTGTGTGGGAGAAATCTCTGGTTAGTCAGTTTGTGGACGCCAAACTCCCATATTCTGTTATTTTTCGTCTTATTCAGAGAATTTGGGTACGTGTAGAGATGCCAACTATTACCTTATTGGATAACGTTCTGATTATCTTTAATTTTCAGAAGGTAGAGTCACAGGATTGGGTGTTGGAGTATGGTCGGTGGCACTTGGGTGGTAAGCCCATCTTATTACGACAGTGGTCTCCAGGTATTGTTCCTGAAACCTTTGTTTTTTATTCTGTTCCTATCTAGATTAAACTGAAGCGTGTTCCCTTGGAGTTGTGGTCAGATAGAGGTTTAGCAGTGTTAGCTAGTGTCGTGGGTAAACCTGTCTCTTTTGATGTTACAACAAGAGAGCGACGACAGTTATCGTATGTGAGGGTTTGTGTTCAGGTGGATGGTGATTCGTTAATGCCTCATTCAGTCACTGTTAGAATGCGGAGTCAGGAGTTTATTATTCCAGTAGTGTATGAATGGAAACCTCGTAGGTGTTCTTTCTATGGTTCCTTTGGGCATACTGGGGCAGTGTGTGAGCAACAGGGTGTGGAGAAGGGTCAGGAGTTGTGTATGATGGCAGTCAATGAGGGGTGTTTGGAGAAGAACGGGGGAATTGAGAGTGTGAGGAAGGGGCAGGACTTGGGTATGGGTGCAAGGGGAGCTATGGATGAGTTTATAGGCACGGAGAGCGTTGAAGAATTTACTATGATTAGTCGACGTAGGCGTGATAGAGGAGGTGTAGGGCATAGGGTTGGTAATGGGTCACCGGGTACCGCACCCTTGAAGAGCTGAGTAGTTTATGGGTCCCCTGGAATTACGGGGTTTATAAAATATGTTGATGATCGTAATCAGTTTGATGTTTTGTGTGATAAGGGGGGAGACTCGTTGGCATTGGCTCTAGTACAGGCAGATCTTGATCCATTGTTTATTATGGATGGGATGTTCGGGGGTTTGGGCAAAGGCCCAGTGGAAAGTGGTAGGTGTGATCTCTTGCAAGATTCATGATTTGGTGTTCCTGAAATGTTAGGGGGTTGAATGACCCTGTCAAGTGTAGGGTGGTGGCAGATTTTCTGGCTTCCTCCTCTGTTACTTTCTGTTGTTTGCTTGAGACGAGGGTTCGTTGTGAAAATTTTGGTATGGTGATGGATAGGTTTGGTGATGCCTAGAGTTGTGTGTGTAGCTATAGTGTGCAGGGAGTTGGGAGGATTTGGGTGATGTGGCGGAAGAGTGTCTATAATTTCTCCATTGATGTCAATGGGGATCAATTCATTTCGGGAATCTTAGTGGATATTGTATCCAGTGCTAAGGTACATATTGGTGCGGTGTATGCCTCTAATCACATCAGCGAGAGGAGGAACTTGTGGTCTCAATTGATTGATGTGTGTGCCTCGTGGCAGGTTAGGGTTGGTCAGTGGGGGATTTATGATCATAGCCCTCTTTTGGTTTCTACAGGGGAGACAAGGAGTAGGCCGTCTCCTACATTTTGTTATTTTTCTCATTGGGCGGAGGCAGAGGGTTTTCTTTGATACTATCAAGTTAGTGTGGAGAAGGTCTTGAGGATGTGTCTCCTATGGTTAGTTTTATGCAAAATTTAAAGGAAGGAAGCGGGTTTTTCGTGCATCATTTGGTAGGCATATCTCTATGTTAGCTGATGAGGTGCAAGTGGCTAGGAAGGTTGTGGAGGCTGCTCAGGCTGCGGTAGAAAGGAATCCTGATTCAGAGTCGGTGTGTGCGGAGGTGGCTTGGGCCACTGAGGTGTTTTGGTCAGTGGCGAGATTGAAGGAGGCGTCGCCGGCAGAAGGCCAGGGTCAGGTGGCTGGAGTTAGGTGAATGAATAACAACTTTTTTTCATCGTTGTGTTCGTTCTCGTCACAGCTGTAGTGGTTTATTTACGCTCGTGGATGCTGGAGGGACTCACACGACGGTGCATGATAGGGTGGCAAGGGTGGCGGTAGAATTCTTTCGGGGTTGCTTAGGGGCTCAACATGTGGGGTATATAGATCTTACTGCCCGAATTGGGGATATTATGCAGTTCAACTGGCCGAGGAGGGGGTGGAGACACTTGGTCGGCCAGTGAGTCGGGAGAAGATTCAGAAGGCTTTATATCTCGATGAAGTCTGGGAAGGCCCTGGGCTGATGGTTTTTGGTGAATTTTTACAGAGCTGCTTGGAGTGTGGTTGGGGATGATTTCTGTGACGCTGTGCTGAATTTTTTTTGAAACATGTTACCTGCTGGTGGAGTTAATTCTACTGTTATTACTCTCATCCCTAAGAGGCGGGGAGTTGAACGTATGGAGGAGTTTTCATCCTATTTCATGTTGCAATGTTTGTGTATAAGTGTATTTCAAGGATCTTAGATGAGAGATTGCGGTTGTGTTTGCCTGATTTCATCAGTGGTAATCAGTCTACATTTGTTCCGGGTAGGTCGATTTTCGATAACATTTTATTGTGTCAGGAGCTCGTGCGGAGCTATAAGGGAGGGCAGAAGAAGTCGCGCTGTGTGTTAAAGGTAGACCTTCAGAAGGCTTACGATTCGATGAATTGGGATTTTCTATTTGGTGTATTGTTGGCTATAGGTACGCCCCTTCAGTTTGTTAGTTGGGTGAGGGCTTATGTTACTTTGCCTATGTTCTCTGTGATGATTAATGGTTCCCTTGGAGGTTTTTTCTTGGTAGGAAGGGTTAGGTAGGAGGATCCTTGTCTCCTTTTTTGTTTGTGATGGTGATGGAGGTCTTTGTCTAGATTGTTGAATAAACCTCCTATGTGTTTAGGTTCCATGATCGGTGTGAGCGCTTGGGCTAACTCATTTGGTTTTTGCAGACGATTTGATGATATTTCTGTGCAGCTGAGAGAGATTCTTTGGAGTTCGTGAGGCAGGCATTGACAGAGTTTACAAAGCTGTCTGGGTTAGTTGCAAATGTTAGGAAGATGTCCGTGTTGTTTGCGGGTATGGAGTCTAAGGAGGCGAAGGAACTAGCTGCGTATATGGGAGTCTCTCTTGGTTGGTTGCCTGTTAGGTATCTGGGTTTGCCTTTATTGGCGAGTCAGTTGAGGGCTGTGGATTATGGCCTTTGATATAAAGGATTACAACTCGTATTAAGAAGCTGGGCAGAAGTCTCTCTCCTTTGTTGGGAGGTTGCAACTTGTTAGTTTATTTTACAGTCCTTTCAGGTTTTTTGGTGTAACATATTCGTGTTGCCTGTGTGTGTAACTCATGAAGTTGATCGTCTGTTATATAGTTATTATGGGAAGGATTGTGTGGTGAGTCGAGGTGGTGCATGGGGTTAGCGTGGGATAAGGTGTGCGTGCCGTTGGAGGAGGGGCTTGTGTGAAGTATGTGGCCTCTTGGAACCAAGCTGCTATTATGAAGCTGCTCTGGCTTCTCTTAATTAAATCGGGTCACTTTGGGTGGTGTGGGTGGAGGCGTATGTTTTGCGTGGGCGGTTCGTGGGTGGGTTATTAGGAGTGAGGTTGGGAGGTCTTGGTGCTTGAGGGCTATCTTGCAAATAGAGATAGATTCAAGCATCTGGTTCGTTTTGATGATTGGCGATGGATAGTCTTGTTTTGTTTAGTGGGACCCTTGGCTGTCGGGGGGCACGATATTGGATTCATACAGGTCTACGGTGGTTCATGATGCAAGGATTAGTTTAGAAGCGTGGTTGTCGGAGTTCTTGGATGGTGAGGGAGGTTGGAGGTGCCTACAATGTCTTGGGAGCTGCTTGAAATATGAGGTTTTATCCAGGCAGTGGGCCTAGGGTCAGGGGAAAGGATTATTGGGTTTGGGTGCCGGATGCTAGTGGTCGGTTCTCTATCGCTAGTGCTTATGAGAGTATACGTCCTTGTCGTCATAGGGTGTCTAGGGTTGGTATTTTGTGGGCGGGGTGGTATTCTGCGTCACTCCTTCTGTGCATGGTTAGCAGTGAGGGATAGGTTGGTACACGGGATTGTGTTAAGGAATTGGGGTGTGTTGTCAAGGGGGGGGGGGGGGGAGTGTCTTCTGTTGTGGGGGAGGTGTGGAGTCACAGGATCATTTATTTTTTGAGTGTGGGTTTGGGAGAGAGGTGTGATCTAGTGTGTTGCGTCAGTTGGGTTCGACGCATCGAGTGGCTGGTTGGGATGTAGAGTTAAGTTGGTTGTGCCGAGTGGGGTCGGGTAAGGGGGTGTGCAGTAAGTTGATTCGTGTTTTCTGGTGTGCGTCCATATACTACATCTGGCAGAAGCGTAATCGGCGACTGCATGGAGGTCAATCGAGGTTGGTATCTGCTCTGGTTCACCTTATGGTCTCTACGGTTCGTGTTCGTGCTACTTCCTGGCGGGTTGACCTTCTTGATCTTATCTAGTGTGTGTACGGATATTTTTTTTTCCTTTTGAACTTCACATTGTTCTCTGTTTTTCTGTAGCCCCTAGTTTATGGGGTTTTGGGTTTTTCTCTTTGCCTATCCTCCTGGTGGTTTGCGAGTTTGCGTCTATGTGTTGGTTTTGTTCTGTTCTTATCCTGTTGGCTTTGTTTTGATTTTGATACCCTGACTTTGCTTCTGCTTTGTTGCTTTGTTGCCTTGATCTCGGGCTGTGGGATCCTCCTTCTTGTTGTATAATAATATCATCTATTCTAAAAAAAAATATCAAATATTTTCATGTATACATCTCTTTATGGATCCAATTCATAGATTCAAATATATCTCTATTACATAACTTGGATTAAAGATCATATCTATAATTAACCATTATATATTAATCTCATTAATATAAAATTCTCTCATTTAATTTGAACAATTTAAATCATTTCTCATTAATATTCTTTTGTAAGCTAGCAAGGGAACCTTATGGACCTACATATTAGAAGCTCCAATGATATGAGATTAATTGATTAAACTCCTTTAATCCAATTAATCAATATTCATTAACTACCAATCACTCCATTAAAGACCAATAGTTACATTCTTCGCACTGTAGATATATTTATGTGCCCATGGATATAACCAATCAACAGAGTGATGACCCTTCACAAATGCTCATAACTATAACTGAGTCAAAATACCGTTTTACCCCTACAATTACATCTAACTCCTTAAGTACCACTAATTCCTCTAATGAACAAACAGTTTATAGTCTAACTATAAACTAACACATCTCGGGCCAGTGAGATGTTGAGGCCTCATTGTTCAAGACTCGAAACCAGCTATTAAGGGAGCAATTTATCTACTTTCTCAAAGAATGGGAATGAGTGAATTCCATCTTGTGTAGTTATGTTCTCAGCTCTCTAATCAGAAAAAACCCCAAAATGTTATGCTTGTTAAGTCAACTATCATGGCCACTCTCACCTATAAAGATCAAAGGACTGCTATCATAAACAGGAGTTCATAACTCACTCAGGATTAAGGTCAAGTCTCCTTTGGTCATCCTAGTGAAAAATTAGTTTCTTCAAGTAACAATGTTATAAAGAGAAACTAATTATTTCGTGGTTGGGTCTATGTATAAACTTCTTTATACATGATACCCCCACTTACATGTCTTTACATGAACAATGTGGTTCATATTGTTTGTAATACTTACATCTCATGTAACAATTACAAAGTGGACCGTATCCATTGTGCTACTAGGATAAGGCACCCAACCTTCATCCATTTACTGCAGACATTTTAGGTTATTACTTAAATGTGAACCACCTGTACGTCAACCACATACTGTTCAAGTGACATCATATAAACTTGGAACTTAGTTTATTGGATTAAATTAATGCTCTCTAAATGTCAAATAAAATACCTCTGATTTTATTAGATAAATAATTTGTGTTAACAAAAACTACAAACCACGAGATACACTAGATTTAGGACATTAATCTCAACAACATGGATATAGATCAATAATGGCAAGTTAGTCCTTCACGAGTGTTCATAACACCAATTGGGTCAAATTACCATTTTACCCTTGGGTCACCTCTTTATCCTTGAGTACTAGTGCTCCTCTAATGAACAACCTGTTTATGGTCCAACCATTAAACAGAAACCCTCTCGAGCCAATGAGAGGGTAGGGCTATTTATTCAAATATGGGAGATACCACTTAAGGGAACACTCATCTACTTACCCTAAAGTCGGGAATGAGTGAATTTCATCTTGTATTATTATGTTTCCAGCTCCCTATTCGGTCTTGTCCCCAAAATGGTAGGCTTATTGAGTCGGCGAACTGGCCACTCTCATCCATACAAATCAAAGGACAATCCCTCATGAACAAGAGTTCATAATATACTCAGGATTAAGACTAAGTTACTTAGGTCATCCTATTGAAATAGAAACCTAACTAGTCAACTGTGTTACATCTAATGGTTACTATTTCATGGTCCGATCTTATGCAAAGTCATTACATTGGATATCCTCACTCACATGTCACCTACACGAATGTGTTGGATTATTTTTTTTATATCAAATACAAAGTGGGTCGTATCCATAGTGTTATCAGGATAAGGTATCCAACCGTATCCCTATACTATAGACCCTTTAGACTGTATCTTGAACATTAATCCTTGTATGTCTCCACATACTATTCAAGACTCATAAGACAGCCTAGGATGTTAGTTTATTGGATTTACGGCTATTAAGACAAAATAGAATACAACACAATCAATAACATTTATTGAAATAACATCGATAACTCTTTATTGATGACAGTTAATTAACTACATTTACTATCTATGAGTTTTAGGGCATAAAACCCAACAAACTCTCACATGAACTAAAACTCTAGTTAGTAGGATGTACATAATATCACCGTCTAAAGCAACTTGAATGGTAAATAAATACAATAAACTAGGGTATCCTTATACCCATTACACATCTCCCACTTGCCCTAAATTATACAATGTACATGTCTCGCAGACCTAGACTTTAAAGATAACTCTCAAACACTTTAAATGAGAAAGCCTTCATAAATGGATCAGCAATATAGTGCTCCGAAGCAATCTTTGTGACGATCACATCTCCTCGTTGCACAATCTCTCGTATCAGATGATACTTGCTTTCAATATGTTTTCCTCGTTTGATTGCAAAGTTCTTTAGAGTTGGCTACTGCTCCATTGTTATCACAATATAAGGTGATGGGCAAGTCCATATTTGGAACCACTTCTAAATCACTTAGGAACTTCCTGAGCCAACATGCTTCCCTTGCTGCTTCACAAGTAACTACATATTACCCTGCATAATGGAGTCTGCAATGAATTCTTGCTTGATGCTACACCATACTACAGCTCCCACATTCAGGGTATGCAGTATCAAATCTAATGTTCGAAGATCTAGATGTATGCTTCAACTCATAAATGGATTGATTCACCTTGCAAACTTTCCAAACCCTTCGGGCTGAGACATAAAGATATTCTTTTCAAGATTGCCATTCAGAAAAGCAGTCTTGATATCCATTTGCCAAATCTTATAGTCATAATATGTGGTTATGGATAAGAGAATTCTTATAGACTTAAGCATAACAACAGGGGAAAAAGTTTCCTCATAGTCAACCCCTTCCCTCTAGGTATAACCCTTTGCTACAAATCTAACTTTGAAGGTTTGTACCTTCCCAACAACATCACTCTTTCTTTCATAGATCCATTTACACCCTATGGGTTTACCCCTTTTAGGTAGATCTATAAGCACTCATACTAAATTGGAGCACTTAGACTCCATTTCAAGGTCTATGGCTTTGACCCATTGGTCATTGTCTACGTCTGATTTCTTTTTTATAGGACAATGGATCCTTAATGCCATCAACTGGTATGATAACCTGAGTTTCAATTAAATCCAAGTAATGGTCAGGTTGTGATACAAGCCTCCTACTTCGTCGAGGCACTCTGTTTGGCCCCAGAAATTTACGTCGTTAATAAACCCCAGACTCGATCAAAAGAATACTTATAAATCACCGAACTACTACTTATACTACTAGGTAGCACAAGTGGAAAGCATGGGGTCAAACCACAGGCCAAAAATTAAATTTCTTATAAGCTAAATTTAACTGTGAAAGCAGTAAAAACAGGGGATTTTGGTTTGTTTGATAGAATGGAAAAATGCAAGAATTTAAATTGCAAGGGATAAATGTAAATAAAGATTTGTTTATCTAGTTCTCAGATCAAGATATCCATTCAATGCAATTTCTATTATCGTCTTCTGCCAATTAATTATGCAATCGAATTATGCATGCACAACTACTCCCTTGATTCGATCTAACTAGCCTATACAATGGCGGATAGCTAGTAAGAATCTAGCCAAGAAAGCGTCCTAATTATTAATTAAGGTCAGAAAGGCCATACGCTAACTAATCTACATGTTGTAAATTCTATTGGGTTCGATAGCGGCCATATATAACTAAATTTTATCTTTGAACCTAGCAATTCATGCAACCTAGCAATAATTGAATAAGTGGTATCTAAGAATTGGAAGAGGAAGAGATAGAGGGATTTCTTTGAGAGAGTATAGAGAGGGTTTCCTTTTGGTGGCTAGGTTTTTAAATCACCAAATGAATTCTTACCCTAAAGAAGGGCCATAAGGAAGAATTTATATGGAAAAGGATTAACCCCTTCTCCAAGTCTTTCCTTTTCTACCCTTGTGCTAAATTAACCAAATAACTTTTATAACTAATTAGCACATCAATTAAAATCCATATATATTAAGTCCAATTTAATATATATATATAATATATATATATATATATATATATATATATATATAGTTAATTAATTAAATGACAAACATCACATGTTTATATGCATCCACCTCTTTATAAAATTTCTTAATCAATTAATTGACAAATAATTAATCAATTAAGTAACTATATTAAATAATATTTAATATAGAGTTAATTAACATATAAATATCAAATATGTGTACAACTTTTTAGGAATCCAATTCCCTTATCACATAATGTGGATTATATATCACATCAATAATTAATTATATATTAATCACATTAATATATAATTTCCTCAATTAATTATAACAATTCAAATAATTCCTCATTAATATCCTTTAGTGAGCTAACAAGGGAACTTTATGGGCCTGCAGATCAGAAGCTCCAACGATATGAGATTAATTGGCTAAACCCATTAACCAAATTAATAAATATTTGTTAATTGTGGGTACACTTCACTAAAGACCTGCAACTACACTCTTCTCACTATAGACATATTTCTGTGTCCATGAATGTAGAACAATAACAGCAAGTTAGTCCTTCATGAGTGTTTGTAACACCAATTGAGTCAAATTAACGTTTTACCCTTGGGTTACTTCTGTATTCTTGAGTACCAATGCTCCTCTAGTGAACAACTTGTTATGGTCAAACCATTAAATATAAACCCCTCTCGGGCCAATAAGAGGGTAGGGCCCTTTGTTCAAGTCCCAGAGACACCACTTAAGGGAATACTAATCTGCTTACTCTAAAATCAGGAAGGAACAAATTTCATGCCATATTATTATGTTCCTAGCTCCCCGCTTGGTCTTGTCCCCAAAATGGTAGGCTTATTGAGTTGGTGAATTGGCCACTCTCATCCATACAAATCAAAGGACAATCCCTTGTGAAGATGAGTTCATAATATACTTAGGATTAAGACTAAGTTGCCTAAGTCATCCTATTGAAATAGAAACCTAACTAGTCAATGGTGTTACATTTAACTCATGATATGCGATCAACGCAAGTATAATATTCAACATGAATTCTTAGTAAAATCAATGCATACTGTGCATATCTACTCCCATTATTCTAAGTAAAAGGTTACAATAACTTTTATTTCTACAAGTTATCAAGGACACTCCTCCGTTAAGAGGAACCACGGACCAACTATAACTAGAATCGTATTCAAGTTAGATTTTCACGTCGCATAGTTTTCACCAGTTAATTTTTTTATTTTTTAGCAAGGATATAATTGAGGAAGACATGTTGAGGAAGACAAACTATTGACCGTATTAGTTATATTTGTCTTAACCTATTACACAACATACAAGCATCCAATTAATTCAACAAAAACAAACAATCAAAGAACCCTAATTAAGCTATTGATTTAGTTTTTGTTACGATACTTCAAAGGTTTAAAGCAACAACCACCAAAGGGTGATCAACTATCCTTCCCCTGAATTGAGACAATCTCAGCTAATTACTAATACATAATAACTCTTATTCCTATAGTTCTGAGCTACGTTTTTTTTTGTCAAGGATTCCTTAACTAGCTTAATTGACCCTGTAAGTGTGACCCTACCATTTTTGGATCCCAGAGGTATGCTTCAACAGGCTACCATAAGAAAAGATAGCTACTGAAGATTAACCTAAGAAACCCTATCCATTCCTGGAGTTTGCATTGTTTCAAATCCTATGATCAGGCCTTCTGAAGAGGTGGTCACTCCAGGACGACACGCAAGTGGATCATATGAATCTCACGGTGCAACCTAATGGAGGAGACCATAGGATACGTTGACACACGTCCTTCTCCCACTTACTATAACACTTTCCCTATTCACCTTGGTATTGACCCATGAAAACACTTTCTGAAGGGAGGTCGCGCCCAGGGTGACACGAAGCCGAGCATGGATCTCATAGTGTGAACTCTTAGGGACGTGAGAGCTAAACAATTGATATATCACATATATCATTTTTCTCCAACTAAAGTGTTCTATTATTTTAGAGTATTGTTATACTTGGTTAAATTTTGACTAATGAATCTATCTAAGTCTATGCCTATTATAACTCTTATAATTAGGTCTTTACTCTAATGTTCTAGGTGAATTAAACCCTTTAATTAACCTAGTGATATTGCATGCTAACTGGACTAAGGTTAATTCAACTCAAGTTCCGAGTCAGTTCCCAGGTAGGAGGTGTTCTGTAAACCGTCATCTTTAATACCCTCAACCTAGACAGAACTTCACCGGTAAAGTTCCCTTATAACCTAAAGTCATGTTTGTCCTACTTAGTCATATTTTAAATCTATTTTTTTTAAAATGGGACTTGATTCTAATCTTATTAGAATTAATGTGATCTAAGGTCTAAATTAATTTTAAACAATTTAAAATTAATTCCAATTCCCTAAGATCCTAAGTTTGCATGCAACTCTTTTATTATAGGTTGATGTTTACTAAATATTAATTTTATAACTATTACAAAATTAATTATTAGCCCTATAATCATTTCTATGGTTTGATTAATTAACCATCAAATTCTAATTAATTAGAAAACCATGTTACATGCATTTCATATCTTTAGTATAACCAATTATATTATATTATGGATATGTCATGCTCAATGCAAATGCAATGATTTTCAATTTTATTAATATAACACTTATATCAATCAATTCATGAAAATTAAACAAGCATACACAAGACATTAATAAATAGAAATATTTATATTTACCTAAGTAATGTCATGCATAATGCTTTTCCAATTTCATATATTTAACATAACAAAATACATTAAATAACTCGTGAAATCATATATCATGCATTAATACCATACATTATAACTATTATAATATATTAAAATGCATGAACATGCTTAATCTATAGCGGGATTTATCTAAATGATATCCATAAAGTATTTAAATAGCAAATGAATCGGTAATTTGGCCCATAGGATAAAATAAAGCAATAAATTACATTAATTTTGAAATATTTATCCTTAAAAGAAAACTTCTGTCGCTCCAGAATTAGACCAGACCAACCTGAATCGACTCGAATCGATTCGAACCAAACCTCAAAATTGCGAACAAAGTCAACCCAGCACAAAACCAGACCTAACCAGCTTGAACCACCCGAACCAGACCAGACCATCCTGGACCGCAGTCGAACTGGACGCGTTTCGCTAACCCTCACGAATTAACATAAGCTCAGCATTGCAACACTATAACAACTAGAAGCGGATATGGTCAAATTTGTGATTGTTCTTCTGTTTTGGCCAAAATTGGTCTCGATCTTCATCGTAAACAACCCTAATTCTAGAGCAAACTTACAAAAGATTCAATTTACATGATGGCCTTTACAAATTGATCAAATCAAAACATGTAAATCTAAGGCCAAATTATACTTTAAACATTCATTTGCAAATCACATTCCACAATGCAATTCAACCCACCAAACCAATGCAAATTTTGAAAATTTGAAATTAACTATACGAGTTGCTCTGATATGAATTGTAGGGATAAAAACCCTAACGCAACGAAGAACCAAGACCCAACTTGAAATTAATTAGAATCCAAAATACCAATTTACTTGTTGGGAATAGTGTCCTAAATCTCCTTGTAATCTCGTAGTTTGTAAACACTATATGAACATATTGTTATTAGTAAAACAAGTGTTATTTTATAAGCATATAATCATTCCAATAAACTAAGATTCGAGATCATTTTATGTAAATTCAAACAAGTATGTAGAGACATATAGGTGGATCTTATTTAATAAATAACCTAAATGGTCTGTAGTAGATGGATAAGGTTGGGTACCTTATCCTGGTGACACAACGGATATGGCCTACTTTGTAGGTGTTACAAATGTTGTAAAGTGCTACAAATGATCTGATCCTGATCATTCATGTGGAGACATGCGAACGGGGGTATCCTATACAAAAAATTTGTATAAGACCAGACCACGAAATTATTAGTCTCTTTATATAACACCATTGATAATAGAGACTTACATTTTACTAGAATGACCATAGGTGACATAACCTGAATCCTAAGTGAGTTGTGGACTCTTGCTCATGAAGGCGGTGCTTTAATTTGTATGGGTGAGAGTGGCCAGATTTCCATCTCAACAAGCCTACCATTTTGGGGATTCGTTTGATTGGGGAGCTGGGAACTTAGCTTCAATAGACGGGATTCACTCCTTCCCCAATGCATGGGCAAGTAGATAAATTGCTCTCTTAAGGGTTGATTCTGAGTCTTGAACATAGTGGCCATACCCTCTCTTGGCCAGAGAGAACTCAGTCATAGTTGAACTACGACTTATTGTTCATTAGAGGAAACAGTAGTACTTAAGAAGTTAGATGTAACTACAGGGGCAAAACGGTAATTTGGCCCAGTTGTATTTATGAGCAATTTGTGAAGGGTCATCGTATTGTTGATTGGCTATATCCAATGGACACATAAATATATCTGTAGTGCGAAGAGTGCAATTGTCGGTCTTTAGTTGAGTGTCTGACAATTAACGAAATGTGGATAATATAATTAAAGAGTTTAATTAATTATTCACGTAGCGTTGGAGCTTCAAGCTATAGGTACATAAGGTCCCCTTGGTAGCTCAAAAGGATTATGTTGAGAATCAATTTTTGGGTTAATTTGAATTGTTCAAATTAATAAGGGGAATTTAATTATATATGATATAATTAAACTAATTCAATTATATATGATATAATTGATATAATGTATTTGATACATTAATTGGAGGAATAAATATTTGAATGAGATTCAAATAGTTGTTAATTTAATATATGTGATGCAATATTAAAATTACAGATTATAAATATAATATGATAAGTTGGTTATCATATTTATTTATATTATTTATTATTTTAAATAATAATCCATTTTTCTAAAAAACTACCTTAGTGGGTGGTTATGAAAATTTTATGGCAATTGGAATAAAATGAAAAAGAGTTTTTCATTTCTTTTTCATTTTACTTCGAAGTAGAAGATTTCCAAGAAATCAAAATTACAACAAGATCGCAAAGAGAGACTATACGATAGTCTACACAACAAACATAGAGCATATACGATAGGCTCTCTTCGTCTATGCGATAGGAAGTTTTGCTATACGATAGCCTAAACGATCGAGAAGTTTGCTATGCGATAGTGCTTCTTCTTCGATCGTCTTGCTCCTCCAAACTCACAAATATCCTCTTAACCAAAATAGTTAGAGCCCACCACTTCGGGGTTCTCACCCTGAGTATACTGAGTAATCCGAGTGGAAATGTCCCTGTTAGGTCAAAAACGAGTTGTTGTTTGTTGCTTGTTTGAGAGAAGTGTTCGTGACTTATTTGAAGCGTTCGTGAACAAGTTGGATCGAGGGATTACTTGAAGAACGGTTCTTCAAAGGTATAATCTCTCAACCTTTGTATTTTATTTGAAAAGCATGTTGTAATTTATTTTGATTGCATAATCTTCTTGTATGACTGTAAATGTATGCGTTCAATCACAATGGAATTTGGATGATCCGCTTCCACTCAAGGAACTCCCCATGTTGAGTTTCCCTTCAATTGGAATCAGAGTTAGGTTGTGTTCTGATTTTAAAATTCCATTTGCTATATTGAAGTTCGTTTACAGTTTCTATTGGGTTTTAAGTTTCTGCAATGCGTTTAAGTGTTAAATGTTTGTGGATGTTGTTCATGGATGTTTCGGGATAGTTGTCTCTATTTAATGATTTCGTTTTACATTACAAAAGTTAATGGTAAGGACTCCTCCGTTTTTCGGCATTATTCTTGCAATCGAGTCTGTATTCATTTGAGTTTTCGAGTCGTTCGTGAAGAAGCTTCAGATGTAAAGAGTTGCTGTTTGCTTCGATGGAGAAGACAAAACGATGGTCGCATCGTGTAACTCAAGCTAGACGATCGTTTAGATTTGGCTTATAGGAAATTGAAGGGTCACACTTATAGGAAATTGTTAAGCAAATTAATGATTTCTTGACCAAATCAATGATGACTGATCATTATAAGAATAAAAGCAATTCTTGTGTAATGATTAGTTGAGAGTGTCTCAATTCAGTGAAGGGAGAAATTGACTACCCTTCTGTGGATTTTGTCCTAAATCACTAAAGCGTCATTGCAAAACTAGATGTCATATGAGGTTCATTTAGATTTTGTTAAATTTGATTGGATTTGTTTTAAAAGAGTTATGCTAAAATCTAACGTAGATCAATATGTTTGCTTTTCAGCAAAATGTCAAACATTGATATTCCGTTAGTTGCCTTTTCTACTTTGACCGATTTTAATTACATGACATGAAAAGAATTTATTAAAACATTTTTTGTGGTAATCGACCTCGAAATTGTCATGTTTGAGGATTGTTCTCAAGTCCCAACCCTTGACATGAAATGTTCGTAATGCATATGAGGTATGGATGAAGGCTAATTCGAAGACCCGACTTCACATTTTGGCAAGCATACCTAATGCATTGTCCAAAAGGTTTGAGAACATGGTCATTGAACATGAGATCATGGAATCGTTGCAAGAATTGTTTGAATGTAAGTTCTCACTATTCAAGCAAAATGGGATCGATGACAATGAAACCAATGGTGTCAGTTCCCAAGATAATCTCCAGTCTATATTGAATGTCAAGGGACTAACAGAGAAAGCAATTGTTGCTAACTCTGATGAAGTTTATCAATGAGGATTGTCCACTGAGATGAAACTTTAAGTTTATAATATGGGTTCTGATACTGATCCCACTACTTTCTAGAAAAGGAAGAACTCCAAAAACGATAAATATGATTTATTTATCTTGGAGACGTGCTTAGTAGAGAATGATGATTATACCTAGATAATTGATTCAGGGGCTACAAATCACGTATGTTCTTCCTATTAAGGATTTAGTTCCTAGAAACAGTTGGAAGCTAGAGAGTTGACTCTTAGAGTCAGTACTGGTGAGGTCGTTTCAGTTGTTGCTATAGGCAGGCTTAAGTTATTTTTGAACTAGAAATGGTATCTGTTATTGGATAACGTTTATGTAGTTCCTCATATCAAAAGGAACTTAATTTTAGTTTCTTGTTTGATTAAACAAAATTATTTCATTTCCTTCTCCGATAATAAAGTGTTTATTTTTAAGAATGGAATGGAGATAGGTTTGGTTCAATGGAAAATAACTTGTATATACTAAGACCGTTAGTCAGAAAATCCGTGCTCAATACTGAAATGTTCAAAACAGCAACAACTGTAAAAAGACCAAGAGTTTCTCCTAAAGAAAATGCCTATCTTTGGCATCTAAGGTTAGGTCACATCAATCTCAATAGGATTGAGAAGTTGGTGAAAAGTGGACTTCTAAATGGTTTAGAAGAAAAATCTTTACGATTATGTGAATCATGCCTTGAAGGCAAAATGACCAAACGACCTTTTACTGGAAAAGGTTGTAGAACCAAGGAAACCTTAGAGCTTATACATTCAGGCCTCTATGGTCCAATGAATGTAAGAGCACGAGGTGGATATGAATATTTCATCTCTTTTATAGATGATTATTCTAGATTTGAATATCTATACCTAATGCAGCATAAGTATGAAGCTCTTGAAAAGTTTAAGGAGTATAAGACTGAAGTTGAAAACTTGTTAGGTAAGAAGATAAAAATACTACGATCTGATCGTGGTGGAGAGTATATGGGCTTAGGATTCCAGAACTATATGATAGAACATGGAATCACGTCCCATTCTCAGCCCTAGGTACACCTCAGTAGGAATGGTGAGTTCTTCTCATCTTCCAGACTTGTTTTGGGGATATGTAGTAGAGACTGCAGTTTACATTTTGAACAATGTTCCATTAAAGAGTGTTTTTGAAACACCTTTTGAGTTATGGAGAGGTTGTAAAGGTAGTTTATGCCACTTCAGGATTTGGGGATGTCCAACCCACGTGCTTATGGCAAACCCCAAAAAGTTGGAATCTTGTTCAAAAGTATGCCTATTTGTAGGTTATCTCAAAGAAACGGGAGGTGGATACTTCTATGATCCAAGTGAGAATGAAGTGTTTGTATCGTTAAACGCTACCTTCTTGGAAGAAGACCACATAAGGGATCATAAACCACAAAGTAATGAGATTTCTAATGAGACTGTTGAGACTTCAACAAGAGTTGTTAAACAAGTTGATAGATCAACAAGAGTTGTTGATATCAGTTCATCTAGTCAACCATCTCAAGAGTTGAAATTGTCTCGATGTAGTGGGAGGGTTGTGAATCCACCTATACGCTACATGGGTTTAATAGAAGCCCAAAACATCATATCTGATGATGGATTTGAGGATCCATTGTTTTATAAGCAAGCAATGGAAGATATTGACAAAGATGAATGGATTAAAGTCATGAATCTAGAAATGAAGTCTATGTACTTCAATTCTGTCTGGGAGCTTGTAGATCAACCTGATGGGGTAAAACCTATAGGTTGTAAATGGATTTACAAGAGAAAAAGAGGTGTAGATGGAAAGGTACATACCTTTAAAGCTAGACTTGTGGCAAAGGGTTATACCCAGGTTGAGGGAATAGATTATGAAGAAACTTTCTCACATGTTGTCATGTTAAAGTCTATCAGGATTCTCATGTCCATAGCCACATATTATGACTATGAGATATGGCAAATAGACGTCAAGGCTGCCTTTTTGAATGGTAATCTTGAGGAGACCATCTACATGGTTCAATCAGAAGGATTCATTGAACAAAATTAAGAGCAAAAGGTTTGAGAGCTTAATCTATCCATTTATGGACTGAAAACAAGCATCTAGATCATGGAATATAATATTTGATACTGCGATCAAATCTTATGGCTTCGATTAGAATGTTGATGAGCCTTGTGTTTACAAGAAAATAATCAACAACTCAGTAGCTTTCTTCGTGTTGTATGTGGATGATATCCTACTCATTGGGAATGATGAAGGTTTTCTGATTGACATTAAGAAATGGCTAGCCATCCAATTCCAAATAAAATATTTGGGAGAGACGCAGTTTGTTCTAGGGAATCAGATCATAAGGGATCGAAAGAACAAAATGTTGCCTTGTCTCTGGCATCGTATATTGACAAGATGCTTGTCAGATATTCGATACACAATTCCAAGAAGGGTTTATTACCTCTCAAGCATAAAATTGTTTTGTCTAAAGAATAGTGTCCTAAGACTGCTAAAGAGGTTGAGGAAATGAGATAGATTCCCTATGCATCGGCTATTAGTAACCTTATGTATGTAATGTTATGTACTAGACCTGACATTTTGCTATGCAGTAGGGATTGTCAGTCGATATCAGCCTAATCCAGGATTAGATCACTAGACGGCAGTCAAAACAATCCTCAAGTATCTTTAGAGAACGAGGGACATATGATCGTGTATGGAGATAAGGATTTGATCCTTACATGATACATAGACTCTTTCAGATTGATAAGGATTCTAAAAAATCCTTATCAGGGTCAGTGTTCACTCTAAATGGAGGAGCTATAGTATGACGAAGCATCAAGCAAGGATGTATCGCAGACTCCACTATGGTAGTTGAATACGTAGCTGCTCGTGAAGCTGCTAAATAGGCTGTTTGGCTTAAGAAGATCCTTACTAATTTGGAATTGTTCCAAATATGTCTTTTCCCATCACACTTTATTGTGATAACAACCTAGAAGTCATCGAAGAGGCAAACACATAGAACGGAAATATCATTTGTCCGAGAGATTGTGCATCGCAGTGATGTGATTGTCACGAAGATCGTGTCGGAGCACAACGTTGTTGATCCGTTTATAAAGGCTCTCACAGCTAAAGTGTTTGAGGGTCATCTAGAAAGTCTGGGTCAACGGGATATGCGGTACATTGTCTAGGGCAAATGGGAGATGTTACTGGGGTCTAGTGTATGCCCTAGTTTATTGTCTTTTGTACTTTATTTTGTATTGTACATTAGTCTCCCTAGGCTTTAGGACAAGTGGGAGATTGTTAGAAATTGTGTCTTAAATCTCCTTGTG
This sequence comes from Benincasa hispida, assembly GCF_009727055.1. Classification (NCBI taxonomy): domain Eukaryota; kingdom Viridiplantae; phylum Streptophyta; class Magnoliopsida; order Cucurbitales; family Cucurbitaceae; genus Benincasa; species Benincasa hispida. The sequence continues at coordinate 47,378,215 of NC_052360.1, read as the reverse complement.
ATCTTGTAGTTTGTAAACTCTGTATAAACATATTGTTGCTAATAAAATAAGTGTTATTTTATAAGCATATACTCAATCCAATAAACTAAGATCCGAGGTCATTTTATGTAAATTTAAACAAATATGTAGAGACATATAGGTAGATCTTGTTTAAATAATAACCTAAATGGTCTATAGTAGATGGATAAGGTTGGGTACCTTATCCTGGTGATACTACGGATACGACCCGCTTTATAAGTGTTACAAATATTGTAAAGTGCTATAAATGATCTAATCCTGATCATTCATGTGAAGACATGCGAGTGGGGGTATCTTATACAAAGAGTTTGTATAAGACTGGATCACAAAGTTATTAGTTTCTTTATATAACACCGTTGATAATAGAGACTTACATTTCACTAGGATGACCATAGGTGACATGACCTGAATCCTAAGTGAGTTGTGAACTTCTGCTCATGAAGGCGGTCCTTTGATTTGTATGGGTGAGAGTGGCGAGATTGCCAACTCAACAAGCCTACCATTTTGGGAATTCGTCTAATTGGGCAGTGGGAATTCAACTTCACAAGATGGAATTCACTCCTTCCTCGATGCAGAAGCAAGTAAATAAATTGCTCTCTTAAGGGCTGATTCCGGGTCTTGAACATAGTGGCCACGCCCTCTCTTGGCCAGAGAGGACTCAGTCATAATGGGACTATGACTTATTGTTCATTAGAAGAATCAGTGGTACTTAAGGAGTTAGATATAACTATAGGAGCAAAACGGTAATTTGGCTCAGCTGTACTTACGAGCAATTTTTGAAGGGTCATTATACTGTTGATTGGTTATATCCAATAGACACAAAAATATATCTATAGTGCAAAGAATGCAACTGTCGGTCTTTAATGGAGTGCCCGACAGTTAACGGATAGTGAATAATATAATTAAAGAGTTTAATTAATTATTCACGTACCGTTGGAGCTTCAAGCTACAGGTCCATTTGGTCCTCTTGGTAGCTCAAAAGGATTGTGTTGAGAATCAGTTTTTGGGTTAATTTGAATTGTTCAAATTAATAAGAGGGAATTTAATTATATATGATATAATTAAATTTATTAAATTATATATAATATAATTGATATAATGTATTTGATACATTAATTGGAGGAATAAATATTTGAATTAGATTCAAATAGTTGTTAATTTAATATAAATATGATTTATATTAAATTTCATAAAATAGAGAAAAAAAACTATAGTTTATATTGTATGTGATGCAATATTAAAATTATAGGTTATAAATATAATATTATAAGTTGGTTATCATATTTATTTATATTATTTATTATTTTGAATAATAGTCCTTTTTTCTCAAAAACTACCTTAGTGGGTGGTTATGGAATTTTTATGGCAATTGGAATAAAATGAAAAAGAGTTTTTCATTTTACTTCAAGGTAGAAGATTTCCAAGAAATCAAAATTACAACAAGATCGAAAAGAGAGACTATACGATAGTCTACACGACAAACATAGAGCATATACGATAGGCTCTCTTTGTCTATGCCATAGGAAATTTTGCTATGTGATAGCCTAAACGATTGAGAAGTTTGCTATGCGATAGTGCTTCTTCTTCGATCGTCTTCCTCCTCCAAACTCACAAATATCCTCTTAACCAAAATAGTCAGAGCCCACCACTCTTGGTTTCTCACCCTGAATATACTGAGGAATCCGAGTGGTAGTGTCCATGTTGGTTCGAGGATTGAGTTGTTGTTTGTTGTTTGTTCGAGAGGAGTGTTTGTGACTTGTTCGAAGCGTTCGTGAACAAGTTGGATCGAGGGATTACTTGAAGAATGGTTCTTCAAAGATATAATCTATTAACCTTTGTATTTTATTTGAAAAGCATATTGTAATTTACTTTGATTGCATAATCTTCTTGTATGACTGTAAATGTATCAATCACAATGGAATTTTGACGATCCGCTTCCGCTCAAGGAACTCCTCATGTTGAGTTTCCCTTCAACACTGACAACACATACATAATCAAACAGAGATAAAAATAAAAGTTCAACCTACTGTATAAATTAGGTTAAGCATGTTTTACCTTTTGGGAATGTAATTTTACAGAGAATGGATGTCGGTGACTTGGGATGGAATACACGATGAGATGGAATACACGAACACCACTACACGATGGGATGAAATTGACAACTCAGTTGAAAAAATCATTCTCCTTGGGATGGAATACACGAACACCACTACTTGAGAACCTCGCTAGTCATAGAGAAATTGAGGTTAATGGTTTGTGGGAACCAATCTCCAATTGGAAAGTAAAATCACAAGAAGTGTGTGATTTTTCTTGAGAGAATTTTGAGATAGTTTTTCACCAGAGCGTTTATGTGATAAATTTGTGATCTCATCAGTTTTTTCCATCTCCATCTCCAGGTATATTTCAATATGAGACTAAGAGTTAAACGTGGGAAGTGATCCACGTTTTTTTTATAACTCCCACATATGGGAGTTATTTTTTAATTATTATTTAATATAATAAATTAAAAGAAATAAATAATAATTAATTTAATTGATTAATAATTAATTAATTCTAATTTAATTAATAAATCAATTTAAATCATATTTAAATGAACATCTCTCACATAATCTATAGCTTTAATTCAATTAATTATATAAAATAAATAATTAATTAATCTTCCAATTAATTAAACTAAAAAATTATTTATTATTAATATTATTGATTAAAATAAATAAATCTAATTTTAATTTATTTTAATTAATTAAATAATAATAAATATATTTAATTTAACTAAATAAATAAATCAATTTAATTTATTAAAACAATTAAATTTATTAATTATTAATTAATCAAATTAATTAATAATAATTAAATATCTCCCATATTTAATTAAATGTATATTAGATTATATTCTAATGCATCCCTCTCACATATGTTGGCTGTAACGACCCGACCCCCTAGGACTCAAGTTAGGTCGTTACTAAACACATGCATGCATGGAACTTAAAACGACATCCTTTTATAGTGAAATAAATGCTAAATAAATAAGTTGAACTCAAAAAACCTTCATTAAATTTAGATATTAAAAATGGATTATAGGGTACCCATAAATCATAAATGATAATAAATAGGTCTGCAAACAAATCTTAATATTAAGTTTCAAACATCAAATTGAAAGTTGAAAAACATGGAAAGAAATCTAAATATCATGAACGGAAGCATAAAACTAGTCCCCAGTGGCTCGTTCAAGGATTTCTTTTGTCATTCGCCAGTGCGTCCTTGCCCTTACCTGAAACATAAACATGAGAAAGGGTGAGTATAAAATACTCAGTAAGTAACCCCACTACTAGGGTCGGGCTAGGCATCTATGTTTTCTAGATGTTTACCTCTGGTGGAACATAAAAATAGCTCTAGTCCTCATGGGACACATACATACATGAAAAACTGGTTTCTATCCTACTGTAGTTAAGTATGCCCACTACCTCTGGTGAATCCCGAAGAAACACAATATCTGGTGAATCCCGAAGGAAACATAATATGTGGTGAATCTCGAAGGAAACACAATATCTGGTGAATCCCGAAGGAAACACAATATCTGGTTAATCCCGAAGGAAACACAATATCTGGTGAATCCCGAAAGAAACACAATATCTGGTGAATCCCGAAGGAAACACAATATCTGGTGAATCTCGAAGGAAACACAATATCTGGTGAATCCCGAAGGAAACATAATATCTAGTGAATCTCGAAGGAAACACATATCTGGTGAATCTTGAAGGAAACACAATCTAGTGAATTCTAAAGGAAACACAATATCTGGTGAATCCCGAAGGAAACACAATCTAGTGAATTCCGAAGAAAACACAATATTTGATGAATCCCGAAGGAAACATAATATCTGGTGAATCCCGAAGGAAACAAAATCTGATGAATCCCGAAGGAAACACAATCTGGTGAATTTAGAAGGAAACATAATACCTAATAAGTATCTAACTAATCAGTAAAGACACTATCACAGTCTCAACATCACAATTATTACAATATGATTTTATAACATACATATACACCTCAACATCATGGCTATACAACATGCATATATGGCTCTATATCCTCATATCAAATACACCTTTAGTGAATCAAGTATCACCTCTTACTAGTATGCAAGTCTCTACGTGCACAAATAAATCTTTCAGATTTTCATACAAGAACATATATCGGTCATACTATACTATCCATCTATCATGTTATCGTTTTGCCATAATATTCATCTATCATGCTGGCATATATCTAGTGTCTGGCCTGTGGGCAGTTTCAATAGTAAGATTACTTACTTTGATATTAGGTTGAACCAAAAACAATTGAATCTTTGTGAAATTCTTAAATCCTTAATCGAGTCAAATATTTGAGCAACTAACCCTTTCTAATCTCCACAATCTTTGAATTAAATCCTAGTACATAAACCAAAATAAAATTTAACCTTTAGGTTCACACCTAAGCATTTAATCACGCCAAAATCAGCAACAAAACTTAATAACTTAATTTGTATAAATAATATTCGAACTGAACAAGTCGCAAAACCCCAAATCTTACCAAAATTCTTGCCGAAATCACCTTAACTCTGCTTGACAGCACGCTAACGACCTTTTAAACTCCTTCAAACTTTCAAATTTACCTCCAAAATCATGATTGAAATGATAATTAAAAACGTTATTTATTGGGTATTTAAGATCCTCAACAAAACCATGAAAATCATTTAGATCTTATCCCAAAACTACGAACCTCACGACGACGTTCGACAGAGGACAACGACTGGAAGAGAGGAGAACCAACGGCGAGTAGATCCGGCAACATGAAGGTCGGAGTGGCGCAGTTGCAACTTGACGGAGGAAATGATGTAGACATCAGCAGTGCGGCAGCCGAAGTTTGTCTAAACTAGAGAGAAAATGAGAAAGTGGGGGTTTGAAAATTCCATATTTCTTTTCTTTTTAATTCTCCACCACACAAATACATAAATAATATATATATATATATATATATAATTAAAATATATATATATATATATATAATATATTATTTCCTTTCCTTTTCTTAATTCAAAAACCCATATATATTCTTTCTTTTTTCTTAGGCTTTGCAGGAACAACAACAATAGCTGCACGGAGTACGGTCTTAATTCCAAAACCCTTATATATATATATATATATATATATATAATTATATTATATATTCTTTTCCTTAATAAATATGTCATATCAAACTCAAATCTATTCACCTCTTCTCCAATTAATTAAATAAACCTAAAAATAAATTCACCAACTTTAAATTACTTCTTTCCAAAAATTTTAAATCTCAAAATTAAATTCTAACTTTCCAAATTAACTTGAATCCAAGTTTACAAATCTTTTTAAGTACTTGATTTAATTACTTCCAAATAAACCAATTATCTTTTTCTAATTTTTTACTTAAATTTTGGATCCAAGTTCCAAAATTAAAGAGGGTAAAATCTTAAAATCACAATTTCCTCTTTTTCCTTTCAAATTTCACAAAAAACTCAAAATTTCTTATACAAATAATTCAATTATCCCTTCCAATTAATTTAAAATCCATACTCAAAGAATCCACATTAACCAATAAAACTTCTTTAACTGTAACAATTTGTTTCCAAATTCCAAAAATTAGGAAACTAAAACTCAGCAATTTGAAATAATTAACTTAAATTTTCCTAAAAAAATCGAGATGTTACATTGGCCAAGATATAGACTCGGGCTTTTTTATTTGCCCTTGTCTAACGGTCATAAGCATCCTTTATCACTTGGGATGCAATAGGGTTCGGAGGACATTCTTCCGTTACGACAAACCGCAGATCGTCTACAATAAGAATCGTATTCAAGCTAGACTTCCACGTAGAATAATTTTCACCGGTTAATTTTTTGTTTTTAAGCATTGCTATTATAGAGGAAGCATTGCTGAAAATAAACACTGACCGTATTAGTTATCTTTGCCTTAACCCATCACACAAGAAAATAAATGCATAAAATCCAATCAAATTCAGTAAAACAAGTAAAAGAACCCTAAGAAACTATTGATTCAGTTTTGCAACGATGCTTTAGAGGTTTAGTGTAATTGCCACCGAAGGGTGATCAGCTACTCATACTCTAAAATGAGACAATTCTCAGCTAAATCTAATACCATAATAACTCATATTTCTATAGACTTTAGCCACCGTTGTTCGGTTAAGGATTTGTTAACACATTTAACTCATCCCCGTAAATGTAACCCTCCCACTTTCAGATCCCAAAAGTACGTACCAACAGGCTACCATTAGGAAAGACAACTATTGGTAATTAACCTAAGCAACTCTATCTTTTCCAGGAGTTCACGGTGTTCAAAATCCTATGATCAGACCCTCCGAAGGGATGGTTGCTCCAAGACAACATGTAGGTAGATCATAGGAATCTCCGATGTGACCTAGGGGCGAAGACTGAGGGAGACATTGACACATGTCCTGCTCTCACTTACTATAGACACTTTCTCTATTCACCTTGTTATTGACCCATACAAACACTTTCCGAAGGGAAGCCGTGCCTAAGGCGACACGAAGCTGAGTATAGATCTCACTTTGTGAATATAGGGACGTAAGATCAAAACGTGATTTTAAATATCTCATTTTGTAATTTTTCTCCCACTAAAGTGTCCTACCATAATTTTTAGGGTTTATTTAACTTAGATAAATCAGACTAAGTAATCTTTCTAAGTCTATTCTTATTATAACACTTATAAAAAAAACTATGTTCTAGATGAATTAAACTCCTTTAATTAACCTAGTGACAATGCATGCTAACATCAAACTATGATTAATTCAACTCAGGTTCTGGGTCAGTCCCCAGTTAGAAGGTGTTTGTTAACCGTCAACTTAAAAACCCCTAGCCTTAGACAGAACTTCATCAGTAGAGTTCTCTTATAATCATAGTAATGTTTTTCTTACTTAGTTCATTAAAACTATTAAAAAAAAAAAAGATAAAAAATTCTAATCCTATTAGAAGTTGGTCTGAGGTCTAATTAATTTTAAACATTTTAAAATTAATTTATTAATCTTATGATCCTATATTTGCATGTAATTCTTTGATTATAGATTGACGGTTTCTAATCATTAATTTAAATTTTTTTTAACGATTAGCCCTATAATCATGCTCTTCTATGATTTTAATTAATAAACAAACCATATAACATGTAATACTATGGATGTTACATGCTCAATGCATATTGATTTTCATATAATAATATAACACTTTTTATTAATGCAAACATGAAAATCAATTAAGCATGCTCAAAACTTTATAATAAATATAACTCTTTATATTTATCTAAGTAATTACATGTTTCATGCTTTGTTAATTTAAAAAAATATAACAATTATATTAACAAAAAAATTAATCTATCATACATAAATTATATAATATAACATTTATAATATAAAAATACATGAATATGTTTAACCTAAGGTGAGATTATATTTAAATGATATCCCTAAAGCATTTAAATAGCTTATGAACCGGTTAATTGGCCCCTAGAATAAAATTAAAGCAAAAAATTACATTAATTTTACTAAATTTATCCTAAGTAGTCTTTAACCGCACTCGAACCAGACCAGAAGAGCTCGAACCGTGAACAAAATTGTCAAAAACGGGCCAGAACCTCTTGACCGGGCTGAAAAAACACTGAACCAGGCCAAAACCGCTCAAAACTGCTTGAACCGAACCAGAAAACTGCTGAACCAGCTGAGAACCGGTCAAACCAGACACAAAAGTCAAAGAATCGACTGAATTAGTGTGAACTGCATCCCAGACCGAGTCGACCCGGACAAACCAAGCCGAACCATGCTTGCAAGACCGAATCGGCTAGATGAACCGCGCCTCCTGACGTCACGCTAACGTCAACCTAAACATAAAGCTGACGTCAGCGACCGAACTGGACGAAACTGCTCCACTCGAACTGGACCATGCGAACCACTGGGCTGATGTCACGCTCGTCAGCCCTTCATTTTCTTTCAGCCATCGTTTTTCGATTTTCCTTTTTTTTCCGAATTGCAACCACTGTATTCCTCCGTTTTTGGCCAAAATTGATCCCAGTCTTCATCGATCTTCAACCTAACTCTAGACACGGACTTACAGACCCGATTTACATTAAAATGCCCAAAATGCAGAGGCCCTTACATGATCAAATCACATAAAAAAAATATAAATCTATGGTCAATTAAACCCAAACAGTTCACAACAAACAAAAAACATTCATAATGCATTTAATCTCACCTATAACCAATGTAAAATTAAAAATGATATTAAAACAGAGCCTGCTCTGACACCGATTGCAAAAGAAATCAGATCTAACTCTAATTTAATATCAAACAAAATAGCATTTGAAAATAAACCTAGGCTAAACATACATTTTCAACAAAATAAAGAAAGAGGAAGTCATACCTTGTTGAAAAATCTCTGTTAGATATCAACGACACTCCCAAAACGGCCTTCACTTGTATCCTCTTATCGATTTTATGAGACGGGATGGTGGGATCCCCTCTTCTCAATCTTGGAATAAGGGAAAATAAAATTGGGAGGACAAAACCTTTTTAGAGAGAGTTTCTTTTTTTCTTTGTTGTTAACTCTGTACAAAATTAACCTCTATGAGTGCATACGAGGGAGCTTGAAAAACGTAATTCCCCACGTGTGAAGTTACAATGTTTTTTAAATTATTTATTATTAATATTATTAATTAAAATAAAGAAATATTATTTTAATTTATTTTAATTAATTAAATAATAACAAATATATTAATTTGACTAAATAAATTAAATTAAATGATTATTTAATTAATTAAATTAATCAATAACTATTAATATCTCCCATATTTAATTAAATGTGTATTAGAATCATATTCTAATACATCCATCTCACATTCAATTCAATTAATTTAATCAAATCATATTTAATTAAATATAATTAAATTAAAATAATTAATTCTCCAATTAATTAATCATTAAATTAAATATCACATATTTAATTTAACTTTATAATTGAATTACATTCAATTATCTTTATTTCATATAATCTATAGTTTTAATGTGCATCTTATGTGCATTATTTTTAACCTATAATTATAATATGAAATTGATTCATATTACATTTAATATTTGAAATCCTTTAAATATATAATTATCCCATAAATTAAATTTTAAATCAAATTCAAAAATAAATTTATATCATAAAGTTTAATTAAATTATAAACTTTATATTATAATGTGTCAACATATTTTTCTCTTAGTTAATTTGAACAATTCAAATTACTTTAATTTCCTCAATACCTTTTTTTGAGCTACTAGTGGGACCTAATGAACCTACAGATCAGAAACTCCAACGATATGAGATTAATTGGCTAAATTCATTAACCGAATTAATCAATATTCGTTAACTGTGGTACACTCCATTATAGACTCACAGTTGCACTCTTCTCACTATAGATATATTACCGTATCTACGGATATAAACCAAGAACAGCAAGCTAATCCTTCACGAGTGTTCGTAACACCAGCTGGGTCAAATTATCGTTTTACCTCTAGATTACTTCTACATCCCAGTGCTCCTCTAATGAACAACATGTTTATGGTCCAACCAACAAATAGAAATCTCTCTCGAGCCAATGAGAGGGCAAGACCCTTTGTTCAAGACCCGGAAACACTAAAGTAGGAAAGGAGTGAATTCCATCTTATGAAATTACGTTCTCAGCTATCCACTCGATTTTGTCCCCAAAATGGTAGGCCTATTGAGTCAGCGAGCCAACCACTCTCACCCATACAAATCAAAGGACAATCCCTCGTGAACAGGAGTTCATAACTCACTCAGGATTGAGACTAAGTTGCCTAGGTCATCCTAGTGAAATAGAAACCTAATTAGTCAACGGTGTTACATGTAGGGGTTACTATTTCGCAGTCTGGTCTCATGCAAACTCATTGCATAGGATATCCCCACTCACATGTCTTCTACACAAACACGTTGAATCATTTTATTTGTATCAAATACAAAGTATGCCGTATCCATAGTGTTACAGGATAAGGTATCCAACCTTATCCCTATACTATAGACTCTTTAGGTTGTATCTTGAACAGTGATCCCTGTATGTCTCCACAAACAGCTCAAAACTCATAAAACAATCCAAGATATTAGTTTATTGGATTAGAGTTATTTAGGCATGATTAACATAATATAAACAATAACGCTTTATTGAAAAAACATCAATAATAATTTATTAATGAACAGTCAAAAATTACATTTATTATCTACGAGTTTTAGGGCATAAAACTCAACATAATACGCATTAATTTTAACCTATAGTTTTAATATGAATTCAATTCATATTAAATTAGTATCTGAACTCTTCAAGTATTTAATCCTCTCATGAATTAATTTTGTATCATATCCAAAATTAAATTTGTTAGAGTTAGAAAACACGCAACGGAAGAAAAACAGATCATTAAGCATTCTAAATCATTAATTTTGGCTTTAAATTAAGCAGGTTCATAAACTAATAAGAGAGTTTCATGACATACCTTCGAAGAAACACTTGAATCTCAATTCCAGTTGCAAATCTTCTCAAATCAACTCGTGAACCACCTCAAGGCCTTCATTACTATCCTCTTGATGTCTTAGATTGAGTTGTAGGACTAAAAAAAAGCTTGGATTAAGGGGAAAATAAAGAAGAAGTTCTGGTTTTAAGACAGTGTTGAGAACACTTCTTCACACCAATTTTCTAGCCAAATGCAACCCTTTGCATCACAACAATTTTCTCTAACCCTTTCATAGATCTCACCGTAGTCCTTCACTTCTTGGTGGAGATGATGATAAAGAACGTGAAATTCCATAAATACCAACTGGACCTATTACACATTTCAAGGCCAAGAAAATTCAGCAAATTTAGCAAATTTTTATTCTTCACATACAAAGTTGGACAGAGATTGTTTAGCTTCCATTCACTGTGTTACATGCTGATTCAAGTAAGGAATGACCATTTAGAGCTTCGGAGGTCAACATTTGCCAGCTTGAAGTTGGACATGAAGTTTTTAATAATAATGCATCGACGTTACAAGCATCTTGAAGACACTATCTATTATCTTAGTTTCATGAACATTTTAATTAATTAATTATTTTCAACTTTTTAAGTATTCAATTCTGAATTCAGACCATTAAATTTAGAGTTACAAAACTTGTTAGTGATGGCCATGAATTATTTTAATTAATTAATTATTTTCAACTTTTTTTTTTTTTAATTTTTTATTATTATTATTATGAATGAAATACATTTCTCATGTTTTGAGCCCATTGCTTGAAATTCAACGACTCTAGTACATTTCTATTCTTTTTTTTTCCTTTTTGTTTACGATTCTTGGGATAGAATGTCATCTGAGTTATTCATTTGAGTAATGTTCAAGTTTGATTATGAGTGACTCAATTTAGAACAAGGTTCTAAATCTTACTTCTAGATCTTCGATCGAAGATATAATCTATTCTAGCATTTTTCTCTAGGTTGATCTAAATTTCGTGTAAAAAGGTGTTAAATTCTTAGATTCAAAGATTATAGTTTAAAAATAACTTGATTTTTGGGTTAAGGATTAAGGTTGTCTTATCAAATAATAGTGGTGAAAGTCGGTTTGATTTTGTCGATTTTTGGGACAACCAAGAACCAAACAATTTTGTAAATAAGAGATCCAACCAACATCTAATAAATAACAAAACCAATGGATTGATATTTATTTGGTCCCGTTTATTATCCATTTGATTCTCGATTTTTTACACTTTTTCTTCCATTTCTTTTTTAAAATTTGCATTTCCATCTTTGTTTTGAATGGCCATTTTTTGTATTTTCAAATTAAATTTGAGTCTATGTCTTTTTTATATAGATTGAAGTTGTACAATTTTATTAATTTTCTTATCACTTTCCTAACTAACTTACATACTCCATAATGATTGATATTTTTCCTAAACGGCAAGTACATAAGCACGATAATAATGAAAATACTAAAAGATACCTAATGTTAGAGATGATTTTTAGGATATATACATACGATTTTGATTGGTTTTTTAAATAAAAAAATCGATTCGAATAAATATTTTTTTATTTTCTCCAAATACAAATCATGATATCTAATTTTATATTAAAAATCCAAACTAAACCAATGGATCAATTTGATTCGATTTGATTTTTTTTTTTTTTTTTTTTTAAAATTTTTCAGCTTTTTGTTGCCCTCGAGAGATATGGTTCCGGATGAGGTGGAACTTATCTTCCTATTAGTTCAAACATATCAACCATTCCCAAAATAAGGTAGCAAATGACCTAGCCCGTGCGTGACGAACGAGATTAGTGCCTACTTGTGCAACTTTTCTTAGTGACTTGTGACTCTTCTTAATCAAGACAAGGGTGTTTGTTTTCTTTCAATAATAAATACAAAAATACAAGAACACGCATCCCAACTTCATGCAACGGATCTGCTCTTTAAAAGGGGGAAAAAAAAAAAAACAATGTTCAATTTCAGTGTCAACTATTTCTAAGAGCTACTTGGCATTAAAGAAGAGTGAAATTCATCAGCCATGTGCATATTTATAATATAATACTAAATCGAAATTCAAAGCAAAAGTCGAGTGAGAGAGCAATATCAGAATCGATATGGAATCAGAGCTCGGAGCAGGATCAACAACGGCGGTGATGGTACTCTCGATTGCGCTTCTTCTCTTCTTAATTTCTCTTCATCTGTTTGAATCATTGTTATGGAAACCGGAAAGACTAAGATCGAAGCTCCGTAAACAAGGAATCGACGGTCCCTCACCTTCTTCTTCTCTCTTCGGAAACCTCTCTGAAATCAAGAACATCCGAGCCCTGACTTCACAGACGAAGAACACAGAAGACGATTCGATAACACATAATTGGACTTCGAATCTCTTCCCGCATTTGGAGCTGTGGCGGAATCGATACGGTAATCGATTTTGAAATTCCTTTCGACCCTTCATTCAGATTTTGATTGATTGATTGATTGATTGTTTGGGGATTTTAGGGCGGAACTTTGTGTATTCAAGCGGGACGATTCAGATATTGTGCATAACGGAAATGGAGACGGTGAAGGAAATGAGTCTGTCAACGTCTTTGAGTTTGGGGAAGCCTGATCACTTGTCGAAGGATCGTGGGCCGTTATTGGGCCTGGGGATTTTGGCTTCAAGTGGCCCAATTTGGGTTCACCAAAGGAAGATCATTGCTCCTCAACTATATCTTGATAAAGTTAAGGTAATATATCAATTCTTGTAAATTTTCCAATAGCTTGATTTGAACTTGGTATGACTTGGACAAGTTTTAGAGCATTTTTCGGAATGATTTTGAAATGGTTAAAATTACTATTGTCTTGGTCAAAATTGCTCTCAAACATGTTTTTGATAATTTAAAATTAGTTTCATATGTTTCAAAATCGAAACGATTTGAATGGTTAAAAGTGCATTTGGGAGTGAATTTTGAAATCGTTAGAATCACCTTTATCATGTTCAATATCAATTTAATGTTTGATTTTATACTTTTTAAACACAGTTTTCATAAAAATAGAATTTTAATTAGTAAAAGCCCTTGTTTCAAAATGATTTTGAAGTCATGAAGATGATTTTATCCATTTTAAAGTCACTCTTAAGCATGCTTATAATCCAAACAACTTTGCCCATAATTTGTCTTTGGGTTTTAAGCTTAGTTTCAAAATCAGCCAACATTAGAGTTCACTCAATATTGAATGTCCATGATAATAAGGAACAAGAATGAAATCCAATGTGATAAAATGACTTCTTACCAAAATGATTATAGCTCAATTGACATGTAGAATGTATTAGTGATCAAGAGTTTCATGGTTCAAATCTCTCCGTCCTATTAGACGTGGAGTGGCATTATACTTTGTTCTACTAATGCACGCCTTTTTATGGTGTGCCAATCCCTAATTATGGTCAGAAAGTTGTTCCAAGACTGTCGAGGCTTTTGCGGGCATAATATAGGTGGGAGCTTAATATATATTGTTTTGATTAGAAAGAGAAAAGGATACAAGGATGAATTTTGTTTGTTTGATTTTTGGAACAGCTTTTGGAATGCAATCACAAATATCTTGTTAGGCTTTATTTCTGTTGTCTTGCAAGTGATGGGGATATTTAAGCTTCAACTTAAATGATAAGGATGGTAGTGTAATTTTCCAAAGCATGAGAGGACTAAAGTAAAATTAATGTCAAGGACTGAAATAGTAATTTAGCTCATTTGAACTTAAGCGCAGTTTATCAACTTGACGGCTTTTAGGTAATACTTTATTCAAATTAAGAAACTATAATAATATTTGTACATTTTTATATTTTTTTAGTTCACATATTTTACTATGGCAATGTAATTAGTAAGTTCTGTACGTCAATAATTAATGCTTATATGTTAACTAAAAAACATATCTTAATTGAAGTTAGATATTCCATCAATATAAGGAACTTAATTTGTGTGTCTAATTATTCTATTAAAATGATAAACTGGGCAAATCTTGAATTTCCAGGGCATGACAAGTTTAATGGTGGAATCTACAAACTCCATGCTAAGATCATGGGAAACTAAAGTTGTGAATGATGGAGGACAATCTGAAGTCAATGTCGATGGTGATTTTAGAGCCTTGTCTGCGGATATTATCTCGAAGGCTTGTTTTGGAAGCAATTATTTGGAAGGAAAAGAGATATTCCAAAAACTCAGAGCTCTTCAAGTTGTCATGTCCAAAGGAAGTATCGGTATTCCTGGTTTCAGGTATAAGATCATAAAATGCATCACGACTTCTTCTTTTAAGAAATGTGATCAATCATAGCGGTAATTTTAAGAGTTTTATTCTTCTTCATATTAGTATTAACCTAAGCATAATTCAACTAGTTAACACATATATCCTTGATCAAAAGGTCAAAGGTTCGAGTTTTCACCCTCACATATTGAACTATATAATAATAGTAATAAGCTATTGCCAGTATCTATCTCTTTTTTGTGGTTGATTTCATATCAATCGTTTAAAATTACATTACGTTTATATTTTAGAAACGTGATTACGTTGTTGCACTTTTACCTCTTGGTTTTGAGGCTATATTCATTATTCTCATAAGTATGACTTGCTTGATAGGAATTATTGATGTTCTTAAACCTTAATGAGTAATGTGGTCAAACATTTTTTGTTTTCTCTGTCTAGGGCTGTAACTCTTCATTCTACAGGTACGTCCCCACCAAAAACAATAGAGAAATATGGAAGCTAGAGAAGGAAATCAAGTCGAAAGTTTTAGAAGTGGTAAATCAACGAATTGAGCACTCTTCACACGAGCAAGACTTGTTGCAGATGATTCTTGAAGGTGCGAAAAATCTCGATGAAGATAACAACTCGTTGAATATATCTCGAGACAAGTTTGTTGTTGATAACTGCAAAAATATATACTTTGCCGGTCACGAGACGACAGCAATAACAGCATCATGGTGCTTGATGTTACTAGCAGCGCATCCGGATTGGCAAGTTCGTGTTCGTTCTGAGGTGCTTCA
Source organism: Benincasa hispida (assembly GCF_009727055.1). Classification (NCBI taxonomy): domain Eukaryota; kingdom Viridiplantae; phylum Streptophyta; class Magnoliopsida; order Cucurbitales; family Cucurbitaceae; genus Benincasa; species Benincasa hispida. The sequence continues at coordinate 47,362,606 of NC_052360.1, read as the reverse complement.
ATGCTGTCAAGATCGGCCTATCAACGCCGATGCCATTAAGAACATGAAGATGGTATTCCTCTAATTTCCTACTAATGTCGAGACTCTGAATTGTTGGGTTAAAAATCAGTTAAAGAGTAGCATTCTTATCATTTTAATTTTTGGTTGTCTTCCAGCTGACAATGGTGGTACAAGAGACATTGAGGCTGTATCCACCTGCTGTTTTTGTCACAAGACAAGCAATGGAAGACATAAAATTTAAAAATATTATGATTCCGAAAGGGATGAATGTTCAAATTCCGATCCCGATCGTACAGCAGGATGTTGATCTCTGGGGACCTGATGCGCACTTGTTCAATCCGCAGAGGTTCGACAATGGGATCCTTAGAGCTTGCAAGAATCCACAGGCTTACATGCCATTTGGGGTCGGCCCCCGCGTGTGCGTCGGGCAAAACTTTGCAATGGTAGAGCTGAAAGTGATAGTAAGCCTTGTTGTGTCAAGATTTGAGTTCTCTCTTTCACCTTCTTATAAGCATTCCCCTGCCTTCAGGTTGGTTGTGGAGCCTGAAAATGGAGTTATTCTCCATCTAAGGAAGCTCTGATCTTTCTCTTAATAAAATTTAGATATGAAAATCTTGTTGAAAGCTTTGTGAAATAATACATACAATGGAATGCATGTTATTTAGGAGACAATGAATAAAATTCTTTTGACTAACAATATGGTCTAATCCTTGATGTTTGGATTTTTTTCAACTTAATTCATTATTGTTTACTGCGTTTTGTTTTGTTTTTTTGTCCCCCCCCCTTAAAGTATCATTTTGGTCCCTTTAATTAAAGACGGTTTTTTTTTTTTTTTTTTTTAAGTTTTTATACTTTTACATGTCCAAAGTTTTTTTTACCCTAAATAGATGTTAAAATTATTTTCTAAAATATTAGAGTGTTGGTTGACTTTAATAAATGAAAAAATTAGAATCGATTTGGTAGACAATTCAGATTTTGTTTCAGGTTTTCAAATTTACTAGGTGCAAATTTGGTAGGCATTTTGTTTTCAAAACTATTTATGGATTTTGTAATCTAAATCGTACAAATTTCGAAAATGATATTTTCGTTTTTTCGATGAATCCAAATTTTGAATTCGAAATTTCAAAATGCAAAATGCAAAATTATATTAGGAAAAGATGAAAACAATAACAAATATAGTATTTCATGTTATAAACTCAATTGTTTTTGTTAAATTAATGTATTTATTATATAATATGTTATGATATATTATGTATTATATGATATTACAAATAATAATTATACAAAAAAATAACATAAAAAAGTTAATAAAGTAATTATACAGGTTTATATTATTTATCCTAATATTTAATAAGTAATTATAATTAGTTTTATGGTATATAAATATATTTTCAAATCTATTTTGACAAAATTGTTTAACTAAATTTTAATTTCTAAATCTTTACAATAGTGTCCATAAGAACAATTTTCGTACTCTATAAGTACTAACAATGGACATATAAGAAGCTTATAATCTGAATAATATTATATATTTTTATTTTTTATTTATTATTTATAAAGTTGATATATAATTTTTAATATTTCAATTATATTTTCAGATTGTCCATTGACCAAACAAACCATATTGACTCTATGAAGAATAAGGGTACAAGTGAAAACTCAAAAATGCTTAAATGAATCCAAATTGTTGTCATTTCGGCTGTTTCATTCAAATGGAAACTTGAACAACGATTCAAAACCCACTTACACGAGCTTGATCTATGTATCTACGTCACTTTATATATCTATAATCTATATTATATATAAAAGGGGCTATAAGGAGAGAATCTTTCCTTTCATTTTTTCCACTTACATTATTAGTTCAAGTATATTTTGCCCTTTGTTGATGGAACACAATTGCTTGAATGTACGTGTCTTTAAGTTATTTTCTACTTTATTGATAGCACACGACTGTTCAAATGTAGGTGTCTATTAAGTCTAAGGTGCACTTGATGTTGATGGGACGTGTTTGTTCGAGCGGAGGTGGTTACACATCCAATTAGTGTATCCATTCGTGCATGGGTGCGGTCCATGCATAAACTTGTAAAAGTTATATAAAATTTTGAAAGACCATAAAATTTGAAAAAACTAACAAAAATGTCTAGATAAAAAAAATGCAAACTAAAACACTTGGAATGATTGATTCATTGATGCATTTTTGCATGTTATTTTCATGAACTTCTTCCATTTTGATGTTTGGCTTCATTTTTGCCTAATTGTTAGTAACTTAAGAATTATAACACGTGTGCTTTGTTATGAAGTATCGAAGTTTTATGGTGGTATTATATAATGATTCATTATTGTTACATTTTTTGAAATAGGTTTTAGGTTCTCTTCAAGTTTATGGAATTTAAAAAAGTTAAAAAAGTTCTTCACAAGCACGTTCTTCAACTTCCCTTCAAAATTTTTTGCTCATCAATTTATTTAACTTAATAAGGTTATTTAGCTCGTGGCAAAATTTTATTTGCTATATCTTCTTTCTATTTATTGAATCTCAACTTGGCCTTCTTAATTTTATTTTGAGACTAATATTGGATTGGAAGGTTTGTTAGAATGTAGTAATTCAGTCTAAATTTTGATGATATCTTGGAAAGGTACACAATTTTTTTTTTTTTAAAAAAAAAAAGTTAATAAGGGAATGACATAACAAAAACAAAGGTTTAGAGAGAAATATTTAGTAAGCAAAAGAGAGAGTATTTTGAGAGAGAAACAAAAATAGTTAGAATGATACAAAAATCTAACAAGAAAAATTTTTAGGGAGAATAACAAAAAGAATTTGAAATAATAAAAAAAATTATGAACAAATTTTATGGAGGAAAGTCAGTGACATGAAACACAAAATTTTATATTAGATTAAAAATATATATCAACGTATAGGATCAATTTTCATTTTAAAGTTATTTTTTATAATAAAATACGTTGATATCTATTTTTATAGAGTTAAAAATAATTTATTTTACTACTATTAAAGGTCTATGATCATAATAACGATGTTTTTAAATATAATAAAATGAGTTAAATTATTTTCAAATATGATGAAATATTACTGTCTATCAGTAGATACTAAAAGACATCTATTGACGTTCATTGACACTGTCTATCAGTGTCTATTATTGTCTATCATGGATAGACAGTAAGATTTTGTTATATTTGAAAATATTTCTAACAATTTTATCATTTAAAACAATTATCCTAAAAACTAAGTTTAGATATTATTTATTTAATTATATATTATATATATATATATTATTATATATTTTTATATAAAAATTAAGTATTATTTTAAAGGTATTATAATTAAAATGTAGGATGGATGATTGAACCTCAAACCTTTAAAATTAAAATTTCAACATTTTGTATAACACATATTCATTCCTAGTTTATATTAAAAAGCTTAATCAACAATCTTTGTAAAACTTTTATATATGGACTATCTTGTCCCTTCATTAATTCAAAATTTACACAATTTGTCACATGCAATTAATTTTTTTCTTTTTTGAAAAATCTTGCAATAACCTCTCACCATAATTGAATAAATAGTAGATTGATTGGTAATAGTAATAAAAGAGGGAATACAAAAGGTTCTTTCTACAACTTAAGGTTTTATTTTCATTTAATTATAATCAATTATTGAATTTCAAATGTTTTAAAAAGTGAAAGGTCTTGTAACAATTTATCATCTACTACTAATAAAATGACACTTTTTTTCATTATTCTTCCACCAACACTTTGATCAAATATTTCTCTAATATTCTACTTTTGTTTCTTTCTTTATTTTTATTTTTATCTAATCAATGAGATTAGATGGATAAAAGTTCAAACCATTTGTGATGCAAAGCAATTGAATTCACCATCAAACGTCACAAAAACTTTTAAAAAGATGTTAGAATAATGAACTTGAAACTTTCGTTGAAAGAGCCAATGTCTTGGATAAAAATAAAAGTGCAAAATTTTTCATCAAAATCCAAAACGTAAGAGAAAAAGAAAGATTGCCAATGAGATCCAAAATCTACTTGTTTCAATTTTTTCTCCTCAATCCTCATCTATTATATTTCCATGCATAATGTTTAAAAGAGTACTCTTCTACGTAGATTTTGAACATAAATGATGCTAATGTTTTAAAAGTAGTAAGCTAAAATAGTGCTCTATTTTATTTTATGAATGTTATATAATATATATATATATATATATATAAATGTTCATAATGTCTTTTCGATCCCAAAAGATCAAAATGTCTTTGTAATTTAATTTAATATTAATCAATGTATTATTTTTATCTATAATATATAATATATAAAAAAATTACCATTTTAAAAATATATTTATGGATTATTTCACAAATTGCCAAGAGCGTAGTTGAACTAATCTACCTTTTTTTTTTTCTCTCAACAATAAATAGTTAACTCAATAACTATTACATATTTTTTCTAAAAAGTTAATTGTTACATGTTTAATCATATTTAATGTAAAAAAAATATATCATAAGTTTTACTTCTTCAATTATATATAATTTAAATCATATAACATCTTAGAAAATGAAAAGTTCTAATTTTTGTTTATATTTTTATTTACATAAGTTAACTCAAATAATTATAATATATTTAATCATTTTTAATGATAAAAAATATCAAAAGTCTTGTAAATCTCATTGGATTTTTTTAGTACTAAATCTTCCCAGTTTTACTTCATTTATGTGTAACTTAAATTATTTAAAATTTAAAGGGTTAGAATTAGAATACGAAAAGTTTTCATTTTATTTATGTAAAATAATACAATAAACTATTGCATTTATAGATCTTTATATTATAATATCTTTAATTTATAAATCTACAAAGCCATATATATCTATAATTTATTTTAAAAACACAATATTTTATATCTTTTTGACTAATTGTCTTTTGTATTTTAATTATATTACTATAGTGCCAATTGCAATCACATCAGTTTTAAGTGCACGATTTTATTACTAAATTTGAAATGAGTCAATTTTTTTCATCAAAGAAAAAAGATAATGTACTTGGAATTTAATTTAAGATTTTAACTTATTGGATTAATTTTAAAATACTAAATAAGAAATGTGGGGATGTGATTATCAAAAAGTACACGGTTACCAATTTTTGTTACTAAAATAAAAAATTCTAATTTGTGTTTTTAATCATATTTATTAGAAATATAATTGCAACCTTAAACAAGTTTTCATAAACATCAAACATAAGCATTTAAAGTAGCCTTTGATGGTATGATTTGTATTAAATTAAAATGAAGTACATTCATATTTAATTTGAGGTTTAATTAGTTGTATTAGTTTATTGAATTTAAAATTAAGATTAATATAATTGCATCAGTTTTATGATAATTATTTGTTTAGTCACACTGTATTTACCTGGGAAAGTGAATAAAAAGTTATAGTTAATAATTTGTATGTTATTGCAATAAAAGAAAATACACGGTAAACATTTTAGCTTTTAATCTTCAGCATTATGATTCTTGACTAATTATCAATAATAAATACAACAATTACAAATTTTGATAAACTATCAAGTTGCAAATATGAGTCTATGGGTACTATTGAAACTATTCAAAGATAAGCAATAATTTCAACTTTGATTCATTCAAGGTACGTGAAGAAATGTCAACACACTACTATAGAAATTGGATTACTTGACGTTTTTCCAATGTCAAATAAAGGGTATACTTGATACTTATAAAAGCGTCAAGTATTCGATTGTCAAGTATAGTGTGATAACTTGACTTTGAAAAAACGTCAAGACAAATATTTCTTGATACAATTTTTGTGTCAAGAAACATAATATAGTTGACATTGGTGATATATCAAGTTTATTGATTCTTGATATTGATTACGTATCATATATGATAACTCTTGACTTTTTTATGTGTCAAGTATATATATATTTTTAAAAAAAATTAAATGCCCCAATCGATATTCTCATTTTCTGCCTTGTATTCTAACAATACAATTACATCAACTAAATAAACATTATACATTTAAGATCTATTAACTCAATATATTCACTAAAAATTGCATATGTTCAACTATGACCTTTCATATGAACACTCCTCACAAATTACAACAATATTTCTCTTTCACATGTATATGCACAAAATAAAATCTCAACTATTGCTTTTGTATACAAAACTCAACCTTCAACAAACACAAAAGTGACAAATTGTTTAATAAGTACCTCTCAACAAAGTACATTATTTAATCTACATTGAGCTTTGAAGTTTAAAGATCAAGAACTAAGAGTCAGGCAAGCCATGTTTAAGCAAGTCAACCTGCAAAATAGAATAAAGAGCGATAACATCAAATTTCAAAATATAGAAATAACTGTTAAGATACAACAATGACAAAAAGTCATGCATAAGGAAAAATGTGCATAATTGGCTTACTTTATGCAATGGAAAAAATATTATACTTGAAACTTAAAAAAATCTACAACTTAAAGTTAGGGACTTACTGGGATTTCATTCATTCTTTTTTGACCATATCCAGTCTCAAGAGGAACAATTACCTCTCGCTACAAAACAAGGGAAGATGGGAGAGATTTGAGAAAATATAATAAAGAGGATGAAGATTATCAACAAATCAAGCATATGCTAAAATTTAAAATAGAAGAATGCAGATACCTTTCCCCCTACTTTCACAACTTTCACAAAAAATAGAGAATATTGAAAGTCCAATCTTATCTACAAGTAATAAAAAATTTCTTCAAAATTTCATTCACCAAAATAATCAATTAACTCCAAATAAATTACCCAAAGTGTAGCTTGATTCGAATGCCACTTCAAAACTACAACAAAGTAATCTAACCTACGAAAGGCTCAATAATAATAGTTACAAAATACAAATTCCAGCAACTATGTAACAATTTCAAAAGAGTTTAAAGGCCTCAATACCTATCAGAATTTGTTGGACAGTGGCTTCAATCCATTCAAATCTTTGAATTGAACATCAAAAATTGAAAATAACTCAATTATTAGACCAATACTTTAATCAGTAACAAAGAACTATTAATACTAACCTCCAAACTTACAAAAATCTTGTCAAGATCGGTCTCAAACCTATTGGACAACAACTCAACTTCTTCCAACACTTCAAAATCAATCTCATCATCAAACATTCAAACAAGCAAATCATTACAAAAGATGCTAAATTATAGCCCAAATCACAAATTCATACCAATACATTCAAAACATTTACCCGAAGTGTTTGCTAATCGACACTTCAACGACTACAGGTGAAATGTTTGAATATGTGATGGCCTAAGATATAATGTAGTGCTAAAATAAGATACGATAGTATAAAATACTCAGATTTGTTATTAACAGATACAAAATCTGCGTAGGATTTTTTCTTACTTGCTTTCTTTTTTTTGTATGTGTATGTGTTCTAGTTTCATTTCTTACCTAGAAGGAGGAGTGAAGACAACAAATATCACTCTTTCATAACACCTATTACCATTTTTACTAGTATCCTTTAAAACAATTAATTTCAAAACGGAAAACTTAATGAAATAAATGAAATTTGCAACTTTGTTTAGGAAACCAGTTTACAAGTTTTAAGCTATGTTTTACAACAATAGCCCCTTCCTGACTACAAACTTTATTCTAGTAATTATTCTATCTTGTGGCAGACCTCGACCACTTCCTGCAACCTGGACTCTTTTGCTACCTATAAGGAAAACATGAAAATAAAACATGAGCTTTGAAGCCCAGTGAGTGGAATCATAATTCTATAAGTATATTTCAACTTATAAATATCATAACATGAAGTTACTATGCAAACCTCCATCTTGGATGAAGCTTTTCACAAACCTACCTACACGCGCGGTAGATAGTTAACATTTCACATTTATACCATTCATAAACTTATGTGCACATAATTCTTCCTCCCATAGGCTCAAAAGCTAGGCCTGTCGACCTCTGACCATCCCATGCAAGGTTCCTCCCACAAGCTCAAAAACTGGACTTCTCGGTCCCCTGACCATCCTGTGAGATTCCACTTTGGGCTCAGGAGCTAGGTTTGTTGACCCCCTTAACTATCCCAATCTCATGCCTTCCTTATGGTAACCAACATTCATTCATAACAATAACATATTAATTTAGAATATGCTAAAGACTAAAATAAGAAACCACTCATAGCTATTGGGATTGCTCTTCCTTCCCAGTTCACCCGGTTTCCCTTGGCCTCCTGTTGAATCTTATTTCAGATTCAACTTTAAGCTTAGATTACTCATCATTCTGAACCATATCTCAAGACATTTCCTTCTACAAAAACTTTTAGAAATGTCTTAACTAGCTTGCCTTAAAGTTTGGTTCCAATATTCCTTCTCGAGAGTTCGGAGTCTCAAGTTTTCTCTACTTGGCCCGACTTTCTCCTTACTGGTGAGCACCTCTCGATTTTCCTTAAATTTGACAGCCTTAAACTTAGAATTTCCTCATAGCAGGCCTCATATCAAAACTATATTCAATTTAAAAGCTTTTGGTCCAAGAATCACCTGATTTGCACGTGTAGTTTGGAATAATTCCTCATTTGAACTTGGCACTGTCGTCTGTCCGTACAGTCTGCACCGCCTAGCATCTCTGCTTTGATCACCGCTCGGATCAACGTGCTATTCTTCCATTCAATCGCACGGATTCCTCTTAATTACTCTCAACTACTCCTCTTAAGTGATCTCTTGGAATGAAAATGCTTTTTGTAAACTGAAGTGAAACCCCTTGCCCTATTTATAGGTGTTCATCCTTCACCTTATCTTGACACTTCCAGCTTGCAACATGCCTAGGCGTTCCCTTTTCAGGGTGCCAATGTCCAGCCTTGCCACCACCTACTTGAAGTGTCTGCTTTTTCTTCTTCCAACTTAACCCAACCAATTTGCATGCCTTCTCTTTTGTCTAGCTCACATTTCATGGTCTTCAAGCATCCTCTATGATTGCCATATGTTCGGTTAGTTCTTTTCAGCCCACAACTCTCAGATATCCCTAGCTTATAGTACATCTTATAACTTTGGCATTACCACATGACTTATCTTTTAGTAAACTCTCGCTGTCACTCATTACCTAACGATCTCACTATCACTCATCGTGTAATGCCTGCCCATCGTATAGCACTTACGCCTCATCGCATAGCTCTATCGTCTAGTGATCTCTCGCTATCGGTGATCACCTAACGATCTCGCTCTCGTTCATCATTCAGTGCATAGCCTATCGCATAGCTCATCGTATAGTGATCTCTCGCTATCGCTTAACGATCTCGCTCTCACTCATCACATACCTCTTGCTGTTAATGATCTCGTTGTCGCTCATCGTGTAGCACTGACGCCTATCGTCTAACACATCACGCCCATCGTTTAGTGCGTTCGCTTATCGTGTAGTGCCATCGTCTAGCGCTTCGCCTATCGTGTAGCGCTCACGCTTATCGTATAGCGCCATTGTCTAACGCTTGCGTCTATTGCCCAGCTCTCGCGTCTAACACATCGTCTAGCGTTTACGCTTATCGTCTAGTGCCTGAGCTCATCATTTAGCATTATCGTTTAGTGCTATCGTCTAGCGCTTATACTGATCGTGTAGTGCTATCGTCTATCGTGTAGCACCATCGTCTAGCACATCTCTTCACATCATTTAGTGTCGTATGTAGCTACATAATCGTCTAGCGCACAAACTTCAATGTCCAACGCCTTGCGCTCATTGTCTAGTGATGTGTGGTTAATGTGATGAAATGATAGTGTTAGAATGCGATGGTGGAATATGTGTTGTGCATGCAAGTTTTGTTAGCAAGATCCAAGTATAAACCCTACTAAGTTGCTTGGTAAGACCAGGGTCGAACACAGGGACTAAGGAAATAGTATGCGATGGTAATTTTCGATTACTTTGCGGTAACAAGTAATTCAATGTGTAGTTGGTATGTTGCTTAAAGTATAAAGTTTATGTGAAGGAATTGAGAAAAAAGCTAATAATGCGAAAGATACAATGACTATGTAGAGGAACGGGTTCAAAAGGTGTTTAGCTAGCGTTTCCTGAGATTGCGTTCAAGCTATGTGATCATGCTACACACATGTGACGACAAATCATTTTCCAATGCAAATGCGATAGCTCCTAGTTTTAGGACGCATGCGATGTATGCGATGATGTCTATAGAACTTATTCATAAGTCTCTACTTCTTGCCTATGCGATGATGAATGATGCACATAGGTACAAGGTGACTGCATACAATCATATCCTATCTCTAGGGTGCATGCGATCCGTTAATAGTAAACAGAACTTATTCCTAAGCTTCTATCTCTTGATTATACGGTTCTAATCTGATTCTCCCAAGCCTAGATTCTAATCTGACTTTTCCAAGCCTAGATTTTATCCTTAGACTACCCTCTCAAGTATCTATAGAGGACGAATGACGCGTACATAATACAAGATGATCGCATAAAGTGAATATCCCAGGTTATAATAGCTAAATGCCTCTCAACCCATTCGACAGTTTTAGCTACTCATGCGTAATGTAAAAAGAGTGGACAGATATAAAGATGCAATTTTCATTTTATAAATAAGTTTAGAATACAAAATGACAATGGAAAATAAAGATAAAGAGTCTGGTAGCAATATCTTGCTTCCCAAGGATTTTACACTGATTTATCTCTATTCTGCCCAAAAGATGTTCTTGCTTCCGCAAGAGTTGGCCCTCTCTCTGTTTTCGACTCTTCCCAGCACTCTTCCGAGTTGACCAGGACGATCTCTCGGCTTATTCTCCCTTCTCTCGCCTCCTTCTTCTAAGTATGTAAAATCTAAGTATATGGTGAAGACGAACTCTAAATTCTGAATAGCGGGACCGAATTCCCCGAACTGAGTGAACTCCTTTAACGAAGGTGGCCTTCAGTATTTATAGAGCTTCAGGGTGAAGAGCTTTTTTCTCTCAAATGATTGCACTGATGGGATGTCATTAATTCTCTGTTTGATGCGCCGAATAATTGTCACAGAAAAGTTGAGTGTACTTGCTACAATGTGTCGTTAACGGCTTGTCAACTTAAGTCAGAATCGACCGTCATTAGCTTTCTGTCCCATCGTGATTTATTAAGCTTCCACCTTGATGCATCGGCTCTATGTGGCCACCTTCTTGAGCAGATTTTCGCGAACGCAAACGATCGCATAGCTTTGGGGTCACAATCTCTTAATGCACTCGGACATTAATTTCTTTGGATCGCAATTCTGCCTTGCGCCAACGCATTTTCTGCACAAAATACATAAGTTAGTTGTTTTTAATGCGATGGACGCATGCAATCACAATGTTATAAGCTTAATGCTTTTGGACGCAATTTTGTATATTTTTACCTTCGCAATCTTTCATTGTTTTATATCTTTGCGCTAGACATAACGTGCATTTCTGTCCGTTATCATCTAGCCCTCTCGCTCTCACTTACGCCGCCTCTTATCATCCCAACGCATGACTTTTCTTCACTTCGGCCACACTTGGCTTCAAGGCTTAATGACTTCTATAAAATTAGCCAAATTTCACTAGTTAAGGCTCAGCTCAATATTGCTCAATAAACTTATTCAAACACTTATAGTTTCTTTTCTTTTCTTCAACATAGGATTTAACTTATACTTAGTTAATTCCCTTAATTATTTGCTTAAGTAGGAAAATTGAAATATGGGTTTCACAATGCTTATCAGAAAAGGAAAAATGAGAGACAATGGGGGCGATCCAGCGTGAACATGGAGGCTGGGTGCGAGGCTGCGATCCAGCGTGAATAGAGGTCTGGCGTGAGGTTGGGTGTCTGTATGGTGGAGGACTGACCAGTGCGGCTGTGATCCAGTGTGAATGGAGGTCTGGGGTTTACTAGGGTGTCTAGTTTTTTTTTACTAGGGGGAAGTTAATTATTTTTTATATTTTATTTGATAATTTTGGTAGGAGGGAAATCAAATTTGAGAGGTAAATGAAAATGGAAGAGAGAAGGAAATGAAAAATAAAGATTAAAAAAAATATATTATTTTTTATATTTTTATTTTACTTGACATGAAAAATATGTCAAGTAAGAGCTTTTTATACTTGACACGAAAAACGTGTCAATCAAGACCTTATATTACTTGACATAAAAAACGTGTCAAGTAGTGGTTCACTTGAAAATATCCGAAACATTCCGTCAATCTTCGTCTTTTTTAACCTTTTACTTGACCTTTTCTTTTATAAAAGGTCATTACTTGACTTTTTTTTTTAAAAAAAAATGTCAAGTAATTAAAAACTACAAGTGTCAAGTAATGTAGATTTTGTAGTAGTGATAGTTCTTATTTATAGATCGTGCATTTTCACAAATTATCAACTTTATATGATGTTATATCAAGTTTCTCAATCTTACATGCATTTATTAATCCATCACCCGCATCATTTAAATAATTTTTGGAGATCTCGATCCATACACTTTAATTTTGAGTTTGCAGATTGTCTTAAATAAGTACTATAAGTCACACGTCAAATGAGCTTAGCTTAACTGACATAAAACGTAAGATAATGACCGAGAGATATGTAGTAGATTTTTTTTCAATATAAATATTAAGCTATATGGTGTCAACTAACTAAACATTGCACGTGAATCCCACGTGGTAAATCACTAGTGTGTGTATATATCCCAATCCCACGTATCTAGTTAGCTCCTTGGCTCAACAATCGCGATGTGCACGGTTTTCACCAAATGACAAACTGAATGAAATATTATTAAATAAACATAAGTAATGATTAATTGCAAGAGCAAAGAAAAAGTTGGGAACTTAACGATGAAATTGGACATGAGTGAGGCCTATAATCAAGTGGAATGGCTTTATATCTACAATGTGTGATGTTTAAAATTGGTTTCTACAGTCCTATGCATTGGTACGCCAACGAAATGGTTCACCTTAAAGCGTGGTCTATGATAGGGAGTTCCTCTTTCCCTTTATCTCTTTATTTGATGTGCTCAAGATTTATCTGCTCTCGATCAAAAGAAAATTAGTCATCAGACATTGCAGAGTTTTCAGATTATCAAATATTGTCCTATGATTTTAGGTTTATTTTATGATGATAACGGTCTTATTTTTCTAGGACTATTGAATCTAATTATGTCAATGTTAAGAAAATCTTGTCTACTTATGAGTTAGCTTCTGGGAAGGCTATAAATTATGATAGATTTGTGTTTATAACGAGCAGGAATACAAATATAGGAATGTAGAAGTTTATTCATAATGAGTTAGGGGTGGTTCAATCTAGTGCTTTGGGTCGATATTTGGGTCTTCTGTCTCAAATTGCTCAGTGTAATGAGCTACCTTCTCGTTGATAAAGGATAAGGTGTCTAAATTCCTTCAAAAATTGAAGGAAATGGTTTTTTTTTATTTGGTAAGGGGAATGAGATGTTCATTAAGGTGGTGGCATTGATAACAAAGTGGAGGAAACTTTCCGACAATGAATGCAGGATTATGTTAACTTGACTGTCCTCATCAATCCTAGACCCATTCATCTCCGCTACATTGAAGTAGACCATCATGTTAAGCACGTGTTCACGAATAGAGGTGCCTTCCTCCACTATGTTACCAATTGAAGGAACTCTTATACAAGAGTACCTTTGAGCGAGAGTAGATCGTTCCAAATATATTATGACAGAATTTCCACATTTACAATCTAACAGACAAGATATGCAATATACTACAAATTACCGGCATGCTTTCAAACTAAAAATAGAGAACAAGAAATACGTACCAGTTGAAGAACCTTTCTTCACCGAAAACTTGCTCTCTCCAAAGGGACTGTTTCTCTCACTCTTGCTAGAATGTCCAAGCAATCGTTCACCAAAACTTCGGTCGTCTACTCACGAATGGCCTCCACACGAATAGAAACAATGGGGACGATACCACCACTTAGAACCCTCGATTTTTTCGGTGTGAGAATCCAAAAGTGGGGGTAGGGTCTATCGTATAGACAATGTTTGATCGTTTAGAAAGAAGTACACGATCATGTAGTAAATAGGCTACGATCGTTTAGAAATCGCTCGGGCGCTAGACGATTGTTTAAAAATACTTAAGCGATCGTTTAGAAAGCGGTGCGCATGTATACGATCATGAAGCAACTTTGAGCTATCGTATAGTCTCTCGGTTAGCTAAGCGATAGGCAATATACACTTTTGAGCAAATTACGTGATCTTTTGCAAAATGAAAACGATTTTCATTTTATTCTTCAGTTATGAAAACTGATTGGAACTTCCCACTAACACACGGTTATGGAGAAAACAGCGGCCAATTATCCCATAATTTTCCAATTAATAATAATAAATATAATCATATTATATTCATTAATTTATAGTTTAATATCACATATAAATCATAGTGTTTTCTCCTCCACTAGGTATAAATCATATTTATATCCAATTAATGTATCTCATACATAAAATCAATCATATCATATATAATTAACTAGTTCAATCATATCATATGTAATCGAACTCCCTCTTATCAATTTGAACATTTCAATCTGACCTAAAAACTGATTCTCAACTTGAATCCATTGAGCTACCAAGGGGACCTTATGGACATATGGCTCGAAGCTCCAATACGTGAATAGCTGACTAAACTCTTTAGCCACGAGATCCACCATTCGTTAACTGCTTGGCATTCCACTAAAGATTGACAGTTGAACTTTTCTTACCACAGATATATTTCTATGTCCATCGGATATAACCAATCAACAGTATGATAACCCTTCATAGATGCTCGTAAGTACAGCTGAGCCAATTTACTATTTTAACCCTATAGTTACATCTAACTTCTTAAGTACCACTGATCCCTTTAATAAACAATACAACATAGTCCGACTATGTGTGGATACCTCTCGAGCCATGAGAAGGTATGTGGTGCCACATTGTTCAAGTTCCCATATCAGACGAATCTCCAAAGTAATAGGTTTGAGTCGGTGATCAGGCCACTCGCACCCATGCAAATCAAAGGACCACCCTCAAAAGCAGAAGTTTCCAACTCACTCAGGATTGAGGTCATGTTACCTATAGTCATCCTAGTGGAGTGAAGTCTCTATCATGAACGACGTTATATAACGAGACTTTAACACTTCGTGGTCAGGTGTAACGACCCGACCCCCTAGGACTTAGGTTAGGTCGTTACTAAAATAAATGCATGCAAATAATTTAAAACGACGCTCAGTTATTTGAAATAAATGCTAATTAAAAACAAGAGAAGTTCAAAAGACATTTATTAAATGCAACAATAGTAGGGTATCCATAAATCATAAAGGTTAATAAATACATATGAAAAAACAATTCTTAATAATAAGTTTCAAACATCAAAACTAAACATTAAGAGAAACATGAAAAGAACTCTAAATCTCATGATGCAGAAGCGTAAAAACTAGTCAGTGGCTCGATCATGAAATTCCGTTGCGCCATTGCCGGTGCATCTCTACCCTTACCTGAAACATCAACATAAGAAAGAAAGAGTATGAAATACTTAGTAAGTAGCCCACCACTAGGGCCAGGCTAGACATCTATGTCCTCTAGATACCTACATATGGACATAAATACATGTAACAGATGAGAGACTGAGTCCTATCCTATTGTAGTAAGTATGCTCACAAAAATGGTGAATCCGCGGAGGAAACACAAAACTCGTGAATCCTGGAGGAAACACAAAACTGGTGAATCCCGGAGGAAACCACAAAACTGGTGAATCCGAGGAAACACAAACTGGTGAATCCCGAAGGAAACACAAAACTAGTGAATCCCGAAGGAAACACAAAACTGGTGAATCTCGAAGGAAACACAAACTGGTGAGCATCTAACTAATCAATGAGGATATTCACACAGTCTTAACGTGCTATGATTCAACATTGTACAGTTCTAAAGCATACATAAAAATCCTTGATACCATGGCTTCATCACATACACATAATTCTTAATAACATATTATACATCATCCATGTATAACTTATATCATAAATCCACAACATGCAAGGCCTCAACATCAGCAGATCAGACATCGACATATCAAAATACATACTATCACATACTAACGATCAAGCACTTAGGTGTGTATGTAAACAAATCAGAATTTGTGCCAGAACATACTTTGATTCAGGTCATACTGTCAATCAACATGCTAACATTTACCATAACACACACTTATCATGCTAGCATAGAACTAAAGCCTGGCCCCTGGGCAGTTCCAGTGGTAAGATTACTTACCTTGAAGTCAAGTTCAGATATTAATCCAAGCTAACGCTCTTCAACAAAATAAACCATGAATTAAGTCCCCTAATACAGACATAATATTAAATTTCAGTCTTTGGAATCAGGACCCAACATAAAAATTTAAATCAGACGATAACCAAAACTTACCCAAACGAAACTCGCAAGATTTCGACTCCAAAATTTCCTCTTAGCATATTTTAGAACTCATACCAAAACGCGAATCTGAACATGATTTTAGTCCCAAATTAGTAACTTAATTTTCTTATAGGTACCCTTAACCCAAAAGACAAACAGCTAACTACTCACCCAAACTTAACAATTCCTAACAAAAATCAGTCTCCTTCTCGATGAGCAACGTCCTCAAAATCCTCTGAGTAACGCTCCTGAAAGTCCAAACTTAATGGATTTTAACCAAAATTATTCCAAAACAAACCACACCCAAACTTCCAGGAAAACACCTAAAACTAAGAATCTTACCCAAAAGAGATGTGACAGCAACCGCGACGACGGTAAAAGCTGGGCGATGTCAGACGAAGAAGCAACGCCGGATGAAAAAGTGGCTCTAGACGACAAGACGGATCAGCAACGACGTCGAACCCACGGTCTTAGATCTAGCACCCGCGGACGGCTGAGAGTCAACAACGACCGACACGGCGTGAGCAGAGGCGTGCAAAACCCCAGTGCGAAGAGTCGACGGCGAGGAGAGGCACGGACACGCGACTGAGAAGGGAGAGATCGCGCGGTTTGGGTCGCCGATGCTCGCGGACGGCACCGTTAGGCAAGGGTTGCCGAGAGAGAAAGGGATGTGAGCGGTGGAGGTGATCGACGAGCGGCTGGGATTCGTGGCTGGCGGCGGATGTTCAGCGTCCGATCTGCGCAACGGCGGCTGAAGGAAGAAGAAAAACGAAGGGGCCGGCTAGGCTTTGAGTGGCTCAAGGAAGAAGAAGAGAAGGGCTATTTTTATAAATAATAATAATAATAATAAAAATAATAATTTATAAGGAAATAAAATAAACCCTTTATTTTATTTTTTTTCTTATTCTACTATATTTCATTAACTACTTTCCTTCCCGAAAAGAAATTTATTCCTGTCATAAATTTCCAAATTGAAAATTTCCAAGGTAAAAAAAAAAAAATAAATTCCTGCTCTTACACTGGAAATCCAAAATTCCAAAAATGCCCTCCAATAATAAAATATTAAAGTTACATTAATACTAAAAAAATACAGGGTGTTACATCAGGTCTTATACAAATACTTTGTTCAGGATGCCCCCACTCACATGTCCCCACATGAATGATCAAGATCAACCATCTATAGCAAGTCACAACACTTGTACCTATTCTACAAAGTGGGTCGCATCCATAGCGTTACCAGGATAAGGTTTCCCTTCTATATCCATATACTACAGACCATTTTGGTTATCATTTAAGACATGATCCACTTTTATGTCTCCACATACATGCTTAAGTTACATAATGACAACTAGGGATTTTAGTTTATTGGTTAGCAAATAAAATATTCAATGTTCAAAGACAATAAGTGAAGAAAATATCATATATTATATATCACAAACGTTCGTTCAAAACTTTATTTACAAACTACAGGACACGAGAGTTTAGGGTATCATCCCCAATAATTCCAACATTCATGATGAGTGTTACCTTTCTTTTAGTGTGATGGTTGAATGCTTTATGAGTAAGGTTCTCGTGGGGGTTGGGGGATGGGCATAGGAAGTTATATTGAAGAGGGTGGAAACGAACATGTGTTGCTAAGAAGATGTGGGGCTTGAATTTCAGGATTTGAAAGTTTTTAATCCAGCAATGCTGGCAAAGCAGAGTTGTTAGGTGTATAGACATTTGGAAAGTCTATTATTCTGGGTTGTTAGAGGTAAATTTTCGAACTGGCTCTTATTAGCAAGCTTAGTTAGGGACAAATTCATCTTATGAATGGAGAAGTATTTTGTGGGGGTTTGAGTTATTTGATCAGGAGTACAAATGGTGAGTGGGCAATGGATTGTCTATACAGATCAAGAAGAATCCTTGGCTCTCTACGAAAGGTAATGGAAAGGTGTGGCAATTAGTGGGGCAAGAGCTTAAGAATGTGAGATGGTTGCATATTTGTTGACAAGTAAAGGGTAATGGAATGTCGGTCGGTTTCAAAGTGGTTTCTTTGGAAGAGGATACAAATATGATTTTATCTATCCCGATTCAAGAAATTTTGAGAGATGATGATATCTTTAGGTCTTTGGATAAGATAAAAGTTTTCTCGAATAAAGTGCATATTGGTTGGGTCTACAACTGGATTCGCTTGGTGAGGGATCATCTTTTTCTGTAAAGGTGATTGTGGTTTTATGGAATAATCTATGATGAAGCAAATTATCGTCTAAGGTATTGTAGGATATCATTCCTACCAAAGGAAATTTGGTATGAAGAGGTTTAAATTTTGTTATGAGTTGTTCATTGTGTTGAAGGCAGTTTGAGATAAAGCCACACTTATTATTGGGGTGTAAGAAAGTGTGCGAGGTTTGATTATTTTTATTTAATCCTAAATGTTGTTTTTGATGTGTGTAGCAGGGACTCGAAAGACTTCGGATCGATTGGCCGTGTTGTGGGAGCATTGAAGACCATAAGATATTATTTTATTCTTTGTCACGTTGTGGTAGATTTGGCACTAGGCAGACAGGTAGTGTTATTGTCCTTATGCTTGCAGAATCCATTCAAGATTATGTTCAGGAGTTTACAAGGAATGGGAAGGCATTGGGAACTAATGTCGGGGTGCAGCAGCATGCAGTCCATCTAAAGGAGGTAGATCCACCAAGGTGATTACGCTCTCCCCCTTAGGTTTTGTCTTTAACTTGTGATCCTGGATGGAGACAGGATGATGGGGTGGGGGCTTTAGGGTGGGTCACATAGGACCATGAGAGAGGCAACTTTGTGTTGTGGGTTGCTGGCAAGTATGTTTGTTCGATCCGTTAACTTTGGAGGCTGGGGTCATTGCTGATGGGTTGAAGGTTGTTGCTTATTGGGGTTTTCACTTGATCGTTATGGAGTTTGGCAGTTTTACTGTTATAAGATTGCTAAAGGATGAAGAGGTTAATTTGATGGTTGTTAGGTCCCTTGTGAAAGAGATTCTTGAGGTTCATATGGGCATCAATATACGTCAGCTTTGTCATATTAGTCGACTACAAAATTAGATTGCAGTATGTTTTGTTTCCCAGGCACTAAATGGGAATTGTTCCCATTTGTAGCGGGAGGATTTTTCTATTTGAATCTATCGATTTTATGAGGCAATTGTGTGTCTTACTAGTTCTCTCTCTCGCTAACACTAAGGTTTAACTCATATGCTAAATAAAATCTTACGTTTTGTTATTTCAATGATCTTTTAGGAATGTATTTTCATATATACTTGCTTTCATATTCCACTTGAAACTAATGTTGTTTGGGTTGCGACCAGTTTGGTTCTCCGTTCCACTTTTTAAATATGAAATTAGTAACACAATCAATTAATGATCAAGCTTGAAGTCACGATTCATGAGTTCGATTTGTATACATAGAGTCTACTAATATTTATGAAGATAAATCTATGGTAACTATGTATATTATTATTATTATTATATTTATTTGGTGCTATGACTTTGATTTGACCCTCGAATTGATAGACTAAACCAATTATACCAAATACTGAACTGAAATGATTTTTTTTTAAATGGCATATTTATTTGTCCAATTTTTTCTTATGTAGTATATCTTCCAAAATAAAATAGGGTCCAATTAATTGAAAGGACCAACACAAAAATGTAGTTTTTTTCTTCATACGCACATTAATATTGAAAATAATAACGAAAACATTTATTTAACTAATCTCTCAATTTTTTTTTAAAAAATCTAATCTCTCCCGTTTACCATTTAATTGAAACATGACTCACTACACAATAAATGTAATGTATTAATCACGTGATTTATTACATCTATTATTATTTTTTAAAAACAATTATTCTCTTAATTATTGACCTAATTGATTGTCCATTTCATTCCTTAATCTTTGGGATTTTTGTTATATGAATAGCCTAAATGGAAACACTTTATCTTATGTACAGTGTACATTAAATCAAATATTAAGTCAATATTTTCAATTAACATATTGATAAATGAAAAAGGCGCACACATTTTTTTTTCAAAGGAATTGTAATTAAAATATGGGGTGGGAGAATCAAACCTCAAACCACGAGGTTACTAGTATGAACACTATGTCAGTTGAGCTACGCTTTTGTTGGCAAGGCACACACAGTTTACAATATAATTATTATTGTTATGTATTAATAACTTAACAGCAATACTGATTTTTTTTTAAAATAATGTTTTTTTAATAAATAATGACAAAAATAGGGTTGGGGTAAATATTTTCAAAAATAGGTGTTTTGGAAAAGTATTGACAGATTTAGGGTAGTGAAATCGTATACCTGGTACATAATTTCCATATAGCATACTCGTGTACCGGGTACACAAGTCCATTTAATCCAGTCAGCTAACCACGTCAGCTGACTGGTTGACCAGTCAAGCGAACTCGTGTACCCGAGTTCGCTTATAAATTTTTTTTATTTAAAGTCTAAAAATTACTTTGGAATTGGGAAGCCCTTAGATTCTTATGATTTATGTTTGTATTGTTTACAAGAATGAGGTTTAGAAGGTTTGCATAATTTACAAGCTTGAATTTGTAAATATTTGAATGTACAAATCTTTGAGATGAGTTTTGAATACTTTTGTACTTCTTTTATTTCAAATTACTAGTTTAAGTAAAACACAAAATTATATTTGGCTTACAAAACTAAAATTCATGAATGAAAAATTTGTAATCCAAATGTTCTAATTTATGTGTTGAACAAACAATGCTAAAATTAGTATAACTTAACGGGCATAAAAATTGTACTTTTGACTCTGTTGATGCCAAATTTGTATATTTTTTTTAATTGTTAAACTTAATTATATATTTAATCTACAATAAAAACATCTTGCACTCATATTAAAAAAAAAAACCTTGATATTAAATAATATTTACAATTAGTTCTTTTGAGATTTGCAATTTGAAAATGATACAATGTGGGATTTAAAAACGACCCCCTCCCCCCCCCCCCCCCCCCCCCCCCCCCCCCCCCCCCCCCCCCGGGGCCCTTACTCCTCATGAGGTTGTCTTCGTGTCCCTCTAAATTAGGTTCACCCCATTGTTGTGCTCGTCTATGATGAATACGTCTTCGATCGGTGTCAGTAACATTGAGTCGTCTTGTTTGTTGAATAATATTTTCTACGTTCATCAATGTTTGCTGACACATTGAACCCAATTCTGGAAGGTTGTTCTGCACTGAATATTGTTGAACTTCGCCGATAAAATTATTCTGTAGAATAGAAAAATGTTCATATTATATATATGGAAAATGTCTGATTTGAAATATCTTACCATGTAGTAATAGTAAGTATTGTCTAGTGAGATAAATCCCCTCGTGATCGAATTGTACCAGGGAAAGTAGTCGTCTAATACAACTGGCCCATCTGTTAATTTTCCCTGTGCACAACGATCACGTCGTCCATGACAGTAGGATAAATACTCCACATGGATTCGACGCCTTCTTGGTCATGCTTACCCCTTCAATCGATCTGGTGTAGTTCTGGGAGTGTATAGGACAATAAAGATATCGTTTGTCGCATACCGAACTGTCTCAGCACACGATCTGGATGATGTCACTCTACTATATGGAAGCATATAAGAGGGCTAACAGTCAACCAGATGTCTTCACCATCATGACAATAATCAGATAATGATGACCAAATCTGTGAGTATGGCATCCAAATAACCTAAAATGTGTGGGTCTCGGTCTCCAGTGCTCAATTAGAACAGTAATCAGGTGCCAATCAAGCTGGATGAAACCAATCTGTGCAACCCCAAGAAAACCCGCCTCCTGAACGTATGGAATGATGCGATGATCAAATGGGATAGTACTTTGTGCAGTCACCTCCCTCCTCTGACAACTTAACACTATAATGAACGAACTATCCTATACTGCCTGTGAACGATGCATGTTTTGTTGGTACAATTGGACATGATTAGAAAAACCAGGCTCCATTACCTAAAAAGTTTAAATTATATTACATTATAGAATCAATAATATAAAAGATACATAAAAAGTACATAAGAAAATACAATTATATAAAATAAGTTTATTAAATAAATTCATTACATAAATTCATTATAAATACATAAAATAAAGAATACAAGTAAAAAAATCAAAATAAAAATCCTAATGACCCGAAGATGACGAAGCATCTCGTGTACGGTGTGGACAAGTGCGTCTGTTATGTCCTTCTCTTTTACAAATTGTACATCGCACTTTTTGGCTTGCTTCTCTCCGATCCATTTCATTATGAATTCGCGTACTTTTTGGCCAACCTTGTTCTCTGAGTAAGTCCACATTTGGACGAACTTCTATAAATGATAATTCTGGCCAATAATTTGGGTGTTGAATTAGATGGAAGCGGCCTTTGTAACAACGCTTGAAATTGGACAATTTGTTGCATTCATAAATAAGTGGTAGATATGTCATACGCATGTAATTACAAACTGCAATTACATGAGAGCATGGAATCTTGAATGATTGCCACTTATTTCAAGAACATGTCCATTCTTTCAAGCTTAAAACTTGGGTATGCTGTCCTTTGTAGGGAGAAATCATACTTATACCAGTTTGTACTTTGAAAGTTTGACTTTCCCTATCAATGAATGTCACCATATGTATCGATGCTCGTTTTTCCCATCTCTTCAGTTTCTTTAGAGGTGGGAATCGTGTACCGGGTACACGATTTCACTACCCTAAATCTGTCGATATTTTTTCAAAACACCTATTTTTGAAAATATCTCCTCCAACCCTATTTTTGTCATTATTTATTAAAAAAACATCATTTAAAAAAAAAATCGCGACAAGATGGTATAACTCAACATACTAAATAAAATTTCTATATTTTATTTATTTAAAGGAAAAACACCTTCTTAATCTCTAAAAAAATTGTAGGAATACGTCATAAGATCCATGTTCTAATTTTTTCTATTTTAAATAATTTTTCTAACCTAAAATGACATATAATTATTTGAAAGAACAAAAAAAGTACTTTATGGATCTTCTTTTTTCTTTTCTTAGAAAAAAATACTTACTTTTTAAGCATATTCTTAAAAATTCATTTAAAAATTGAGTTACATATTTATATTAAAAATGTATATTTTAAAAATTAAAGGATTAAACATACCATTTATTTCTTCCTAATTCTTTTTTGAAAAAAATTATTCAAAACTCTTGTGTGGTACAATGTTATCGTAAAAATTGTCTCAAAGTTGTCTACCATATCTAACACATTTGTAAATTAATTTAAACAAGAAATACATGGTTTAAGATATTATTTTATTACTTAAATTCATAATAAACGTTTACTAATTAAACTCAATCAAAGATAAATTCAATCAAATTTTGAATTTTATCATAAAAACTAAACCATATCAATCAACTAGTTAGGATATATATTTTTTACATACATAAAAGGGCAGAAATTACTTTTTTAAGGGGTTGCATGGACAAATTTATATAGAAAATACAAAATCGTACAAAATTTAAGGTGAAGAAAAATTCACAAGTCTTCGTTAAATAAATGCTTCATTAATTATATTTCAATATTAATGTGTGCATGAAAAAATATATCTTTTTTGTTATGAAATTGAGGTGCACAATGGAAATATAGATATGAAAAATATAATATAATAATATTTTTATATAATAATAAATAAATAAAAACCAAAATTATAAAATAAAACAACTAAAAACATAAAATAACCAAAAATCATGAAATTGGATAATATGCAAATTAGTGGAAGTGAATTTCTCACCAATGTATGTGATTTTAAGATCCACCAAATGCCACTATTTATAGTCAAAGTGGTAAGTAGGATGTGGATTTACATGGACACCAAGCATGAATAACTACAAAGCACATGGACAACATGAATGGTGACACATAACCTTTGGGACACTAAGCAATGTGCATCTATTTTCTATTATAATATTCATAATACTCCCCCTTAGATGTCCATATCTATATATGAAATATGTCTCATTAAAACCTTACTAGGAAAAACCCTAGTGAAGGAAAAAGAATACATATTTCATATAATACATACTCCTTAAAAAATACAATATATATACTCTCCCTCATGAAACCATCACTTAAGATTTTTGAGTCGCCGCATTCCAATGTTGTGCACCAATTTTTCAAAAATTGTGATTGGTAACGGCTTTGTAAATACGTTTGCTAGGCTATCCTTTAAATAAATTTGTTGTACAGTGATGTCGCTATTTTCTTCAAGATCATGAGTGTAGAAAAGCTTCGGTGAAATGTATTTTGTTCTATCTCTTTTAATATATCCTCATTTGATTTGGGCTATGCAAGTTGTGTTGTTTTCGTATAATATTGTTGGAAGATTTTGATTTCAAGACAAGCCACACGTTTCACAAATGCGCTGAGTCATTGACCTCAACCATACATATTCTCTACTAGCCTTGTGAATTGCAAGAATTTCAACATGATTTGAGAAAGTGGCCATTATAGTCTGTTTCATCGATTGCCATGATATAGCAGTTCCTCTACATGTGAACAAATAGTCTGTTTGAAATCTAACTTTGTATAAATTAGATAAATATCCAGAATTTGCATAACCAACTAGATCAAAATTTTATTTATTTGAATAAAACAAACCTATATCGATTGCTCGCATCGGAGATAACGAAGTATATGCTTAATTCCATTCCAATGTCTTTTTGTAGGAGAAGAACTATATCTAGCTAATAAATTTACTGAAAAATACAATATATGGTCTTATATTATTAGCAAGATACATAAGTGCACCAATTGTACTAAGATATGGTACTTCAAGACCAAGAAGTTCTTCATTATCTTCTCGAGGTCAAAATATATCTTTCTTTATATCCAATGAACGGACTGCAATTGGAATATTTAATGGATGTGCTTTGTCCATATAAAATCTTTTCAAAATTTTTCCTATATAAGTTGATTGATGAATAAATATTCCATCTACTAAATGTTGAATTTGCAAACCAAGGAAAAATTTTGTTTTTCTGAGATCTTTCATCTCAAATTCTTTTCTAAGATATTCTAATACCTTTGAAAGCTCTTCAAGAGTTCCAATTATATTCAAGTCATCAACATATACAGTTATAATAACAAATCCTGATTGTGTTTTATTTATAAAAACACACGGACATATTGGATTATTTTGATATTCTTCTTTCAATAAATATTCACTCAGGCGATTGTACCACATCTGTCCTGATTGTTTCAATCCATATAGTGATCTCTGTAACTTTATTGAATACCATTCCCGGGAATTTGATGTATATGTTTCAGGTACCTTAAATCCTTCTAGGATTCTCATATAAATATCATTATCAAGAGATCCACATAAATATGTCGTTATTACATCCATAAGATGCATATTTATACTTTTATACACGGTCAAGCCAATTAAATGTCTTAATGTAATTGCATCTACCACCAAAGAATACGTCTCCTCAAAATCAATATCAGATTTTTGTGAAAAAGCTTGTGCAACTAGTCTTGGTTTATATCTTATGACCTCATTTTCAGATATAATATCAAGAGCAATATTATATGCAAAAATGTTGTCAATAATTACATTAGTTCGATTCCATCTTTTTCCTGTCATGACATAGTTTATTGAAATCTCATTATTATCTTTAGGTACTTCACCTCTTCACTAGTCATGTCGTAGATTTCTTTATGGGTGTTTACATCCTCAACCAAGTCTTTTTCACTATTAATTATTTTTTCGTTTTTGAGGATTTTTATCTTTGGAACCCACTGGTCTATCATGCTTCTAGCATGTTCCAGACTCATTAGTGACAACTTGTTGTGTTGGGATATCAATATTTTGTGGAACATATGCAGTTGGTATATGTGACTTAGTTATTTTCTTTGCATCTATAAATGCATTTGGTAATTTATTTGCTATATTTTGCAAATGAATTATTTTTTGAACTTCAAGTTCACATTATCTGTATGGGGATCTAAATGAGACAATAACGATGCATTCCATATAAATTATTTTTCCAACTTCTTAATTCCTCCCCCTGATATTGGAAAATTTGTCTCATTAAAATGAAAATCAGCAAATCGTGCAGTAAATACATCACTTGTTAAGGCTCAAGATATTTAATAATTGATGGGGAATCATATCCAACATATATTCCTAATCTCCTTTGAGGACCCATCTTAGTGCGTTGTAGTGGAGTAATTGAAACATATACTATACATCCAAAAATTCTTAGATGGGAAATATTTGGCTCATGACTATAAGATAATTGTAATGGCGAGTACTTATGATAAGCTACTGGCCTAATGCGTACAAGTGACGCTGCATGCAAGATAGTATGTCCCCATACAGGTGAAGGAAGCTTAGCTCTCATAAGTAATGGTCTTGCAATTAATTGCAAACGTTTTATAAATGATTATGCTAAACCATTTTGTGCATTAACATGAGCTAAAGGATGTTCAACATTTATCCCAATTGACTTACGATAATTATCAAAAGATTAGGAGGTAAATTCACCAATATTATCAAGACGAATGGTTTTAATTGTATAATCAGGAAATTGCGCTCTTAATTTAATTATTTGAGCAAGTAATCTTGCAAATTCAAGATTTCGACTTGATAATAAGCACACGTGTGACCATTTGCTGGATGCATCTATTAATACCATAAAATATCTAAATGGTCCACTTGGTGGGTTAATTGGTCCACATATATCACAATGAATTCATTTTAAAAATGCAAATTCAGTCCCCACTTTAGCTTGTGGTGGTCTAATTACCAATTTTTCTTGAGAGTAAGCATCACATGATAATTCATTAGATTGAAGAATCTTCTGGTCCTTCAATGGGTGTCAATTTCAATTTTCAATAATTTTCCTTATCATTATAGATTCTGGATGACCCAATCAGTCATGCCAAATTGTAAATATGGCTGGATTCATGAAATTCGAGTTCATTGTTGCATATGTTTCAATTACTCGTATATGAGTATAATACAATCCAGAAGATAAAGCAAAAAACTCTTCCAATATACGTTTTTCATTTGAGACTGGATATGATATATAGATATTCCACATTATTCTTACTATCAGAACAATGCATCTTTAAAATTAGAAGATTTCTCTTTGATTGACTAGAGAAAAATGCATTGTCAATTGTAAATTTTGTTCCTCTAGGAAAAATAATATTTGTTTTTCCAAAACATTCAAGTTTGTAGAACATGATATTGTATTTACTTTTTCTTTCAGTATTGTCAATTAAGGAAATTTTTTTTATTTGTAAGTATTGTATGTGTAGTTGCACTGTTTGCGAGACATAGATCTTATTTGCTCATTTTTTAGTCACCCAACATATGAAAATGATCCATGATTCTTCATTAAAAGAAAATAATTACAATAAGAAAAAAACACTTAAGACATACAAAAGTTACTAAAAAAAAATGAAGATAGATAAAAGAAAACAACAACATCAAGTCTAGATATTCTCAAAATCAAAAGAAACACTTGATGTGCCACCAGTTGTGCCAATCTTCTCTTCAGAAGATTCAATGAAGTCCATCACATCCAAATTTGTCATTTGGGATAGGTCAAATATGTCATTATCCTGGTATGCAAAATTTGCTTCCACATTTTTCTCTTTTTCCTTCAAGGAGGTTTGATGGAGATCAACTAAGTGTTTTGACATACGACGGTACATGACCAATGCCCAGTCATTCCACATCAGAAGCATTTATTTTCAATACTTTTTGAACTTTTATCTTGTAGATCTTTTCCTTTGTGATCATCATTTTTTGTGATTCTTTTGAAATTTAAATAATTAGAATGGCCACCATGAAAATAATAATTATTTCTTCCTCTATCACAGTCACGACCTCCACCGTGACCACGACCTCAACCACAATTATTATTAAAATTCATAGTATTCACTTCAGGGAATGGTTTTGTTTCGGTTAGTCGAGATTCGTGATTTTTCATCGATAACTCATTATTTTGTTCAACCATGAGAAGACATGAAAATAATTCATAATACTATTTAAAACCTTTCTCTCGATATTGCTACTACAGGAGCATATTTGAGACATCAAATGTAAAAAATGTCTTCTCTAACATATCAGCATAAATAATTTTCTCTTCGCATAACAACAATTTTGAACTAATTTTAAATAATGTGGAGTTGTAATCATTTACTGATTTGAAATCTTGTAGCCTCAAGTGCATCAACTCATAATGAGCTTTGGGAAGAATAATTGTTTTTTGATGATCATACATCTCTTTGAAAAGTTTCCACAAGATACGAGGATCTTTTATTGTAAGATACTCCATTTTCAATCCCTCGTGGATATGATGATGAAGGAAAATCATAGCTTTTGCTTTGTCTTGATTGGATGTCGTATTTCCTTCTTTAATAGTCTCCCCAAGATTCATAGCAACTAGGTGGATTTCGACATCAAGTATCCATGACAAATAATTATTGTCGTTAATAATAAGGGCGACAAATTCTAATTTTGTGAGATTTGTCATGGTAGCACTATCATAAAATATTGTACTTATGTTAGAAATTTAATAGATATTGAATATGCAAAATAACATTAAATTTATTAATTATAACGAAAAGGAAAAAATCGACATATTTTTAAGACCTACCTTTAGCGGGAAAAACGATAGGAGCTCATGCTGATAACGTGTTATAAAATTGAGGAGCACAACAAGAATACGGATATGAAAAATATAATATAATAATAATTTTATATAATAACAAATAAATAAAAACTAAAATTATAAAATAAAATATCTAAAAACATAAAATAACCAAAATCATGAAATTGGACAATATACAAATTAGTGGAAGTGGAATTCTCACCAATGTATGTTTGATTTAAGATCCACCAAATGCCACTATTTATAGACAAAATGGCAAGTAGGATATGAACTTATCATGAATGGTGACACATGACCTTTGGGACACTAAGCAATGGACATCTATTTTGTATAATATTCATAATATTTTTTGTTTGTCCTTTCAATTAATTGAGTCATACTTTATTTTGGAGGATATACTACATAAGAAAAAATTGGACAAACAAATATGTCATTTTTTTAAGGGCGAGTTGCAAAAACCACCCCTAAAGTATGGTGGCAATTGTAGTTATACCCTTAAACTTTCAATCTTAAAAATTTACCCTTCAGATTTATATGAGTATTAAATTGGGTCAAATTGGACCTTCAAACTTATGTATTTGTATAAACTATAATATTTGTATACGTTTGAGAGTTGAAATTTTATCATTTGTGGATTCAATTTCAACAATTATTATAAGCTTGAGAATTCAATTTAACACTTGTAGAAGTTTAGGAGCCTAATTTTTACAATTAAAAATTTGAGAATGTAATTGTAACTACCATCATACTTTAGAGGTGGATTTTGCAAGAAAATTGCTGTCACACCCCGCCTCAAGTCCACACTCCTAAGCCCGGGGAGAGGCATGAGGGACCGTAGATACCACCCTTTTGTGATACACCCATCTGAACCTTTTTACTTTGTGAAAACTTTAAGTCAAGGAGATAATAACTACTAATTGAGTAGGCCCATTTTATCACAGCAATGTAATGTTTATACAACTCCAAGACTTAACTACAAAGTTTACAACAACCACTCTTAAAACCCTCTGGAAGTGCGACTGTGGCATGTGGCAGACCTTGACCTTAGCAGCACCCTGGAACTCCTTATCTTTCGCTGCTTGGGAAGAAAAACATGAAAGAGAAGAATGAGCTTCACAAAGCTCAGTGAGTGGTAAGCAACTTATAGAGTCTATTTCAACTCATATCATATATATACGAGGTTAGTACTCAAACTCTACTTTGAATGAGTCTGGTCTCAACTTCTATCTACACGCACGGTAGATAGCTAAACTGATAACTATTTAGAATGAGTCTATTCTCTACCTACACACACGGTAGAAAGTTAACTAATACTAATCATGAACGCTTACTCTGCTTTGTTCCCTTTTGTTCTCAATGTCTCCTATGTGCATATAGCTCCCCGCTCATGGGCTCAGAAGCTAGGCCCATCGGCCCTCTAACCATCCCATGCGAGGATCCTCCCACAGGCTCAGGAACTAGACCCCTCGGTTCCCTGACCATCCTGTGAGGTTTTGCTTTCGGGCTCATGAACTAGGTCTATTGATCCCCCTGATCATTCCGATCACATAATCTCATTCTCATGCTAGATACTCATTCATAACATAAGCATGTACAATTTACTCTAAAGGATATGATCTAAGACTTAAATGAAATTACCACTCACCTTGGTAAGGATAGGAATCTTTCTCTTAGAAGTTCCTTGATCTTCCTGGGCTCCTCTTTTGAACCCTAAATTCTAGATTCAACTTAAAGCTCATATTACTCATAGTTCTAGACTTATCTCGAGTTAATTTCTTCTACAAATATGCTCTTAAATGTCTCAAAATCTTAGCTCAGAACTCTGTGTGGTTTGGTCGGAATCTTCAAAACATTAAGACTGGCCCAGCTTACCCGACAGCTCGACCCTTCTGTCTTTTCCTCATTCTCCAGTCCGATTCCTTGGAGCTTCTTCTCCGGCAGCCCTACCATGAAAACTAGACTGTCAGAGCTTTCAGGTGGCTTTAGAATCACTCCAAACGCACGAGTATTCTGGGAGATATCCTCGTCCCAAATTGATGCTACTTCCAGACTTCACTATCCGACAGCATCTCCTCCTCTTGAAACTTCACGATCAACACATAGCTATCTCCGAAACTGCTCTTGAACATTCTCCCTACTATATTTCAGGAGGATTTCGATTATGAACTCAAAAGAAGGCTTGTGGTGGTATTTATAGGCTTAAGGAAATGATCATTCTCATCTTTACCAAGTTTCAACACAAGACACCTCTTACTTTGGGTTGTTTGCACCATGTTTTGCCACCACCTACTCCTTTAACATTCACCTACTTCCATGCCACATACCTACTTGAGTTGTCCTCCTCATGCATGATACTTCCTTTGCATGAAACTTAATCCGTCCAGCTAACTCAAGCCACAATTTTCTCTCGACATAGCCATTTGTTCGGATGAGCTCACCAATCTTGCGTAACGCAGTCC
This sequence comes from Benincasa hispida, assembly GCF_009727055.1. Taxonomy (NCBI): domain Eukaryota; kingdom Viridiplantae; phylum Streptophyta; class Magnoliopsida; order Cucurbitales; family Cucurbitaceae; genus Benincasa; species Benincasa hispida. The sequence goes on along the minus strand of NC_052360.1, from coordinate 47,331,060 downwards.
TCAGCACCGCCCCATCATTTAGTTCCTGCTTCTATCGCCTAGCTCCAACAGCCCATCGTGTAGCTCAATCGTTTAGCAAATGATCTCGCTCTCAACGATCTCATGCATAGCCTATCATTTAGCTACTGTGCTCACCGTTTACCTCCATCGTTTAGCGATGACGCTTTATCATCCAATGCATCCTTTAATCGTTTAGCGTCATCGCCCAGCGCCCACGTCTATCGCCCGTCGCTTAGTATTCCACTTATCATGTAGCGCGACTACTCATTGCCTAGTGCAGCACGACTATCGTCTAGCGCCTACGCCCATCGCGTAGCGTCATCGTATAGTTCATCACTTAGCGCCCGCGCATCGTTTAACGCTTAACACTATCGTTATTGCTATCGTCTAGCGCTATCGTCCAGCTTCTACGCTTATCGTCTAGCACTTACACTAATCGTGTAGTACTTTTCCTATCCTATAGCCCGATTGTCTAGTGCGCCACTTCTCATCGTTTAACGCCGCACCCATCTACATGATCGTCTAGTGCATCGCTTCGCTTCGCGCATCTGCTATACGATCGCCTACCTCATCGTTTTAGCTCCCCTTATTGCTACACGATCGTTCAGCGTTGCCTACACGATCACCTGTCTCTTATACACATCTAGATGTGTATAAGAGACAGTGCCAATACTTCGGCCAATCATGCGTCCAACCTTACAAATGCATGGTTGCCTTCTCATCTTATGTGTTAATGTCTCCTAACACTTAATGCATGGGTCCTTTTGACCTTACACTTAGCCAAATTTCACCATTTAAGGCTTAATTCAAAACTACTCAAAGAAAATCTATTCAACACTTAGAAATTTCCTTCTCTTCAAAATAGGATTTAACTTTCACTTAGTTATTTCTCTTAATTATCTGCTTAAGTAAGAAAATGGAAATCTAGGTTTCACAATTGCCTTTAAGAAATTGGTATGTGGTAACTCGATTAAAAATTGCCTTATGGAATTGGTATATGGCACAAAAATCGATTACAAAGTTAGATCCAGGAGCCTTTACTAAAAACGAGCAAGAAATTCAAAGGATTATTGAAAGGCCGCTTCCAAATTGGCGAACAAACATGATCAAAGTTGGGAAACTTGAAGACCTTAAAAGACAAATTAAAAAAAAAAAAATCAAATATTAGAGATTTATACTCACTCTATTGAAACTAATACAAATTAAAATTTTATTTAATGAATTAAATTGATTAAAAAAATCTCTATGAACACTTTAGATTTTAAAATGTTTATTTTTAATTTTGTTCCAATTTAGTTTGTAGGTCTTAATATTTACACTTTTTATGCTCAATTTTCACTAAATATTGTTAATATCTATCCATTAATTCAAAATAATTATAATTAATTATGTTTTATCATTTCTCATCACTTTTTAAAATTAAATTTTAAACCTCATTTCATAATATAGTTTCTAAGTTCGTTTAGTTATTTATTTTAAAATTGCGTGATGGGAATCAAATTTTCGACCTCGAAAGAAGAAAGTCAAGAAACTTACGATCGAGGTAAGCACACATTTTGGCTTAAGTTCGTTTAATAATAATAATAATAATAATAATAATAATAATATAAATCATCATTAATACATATCCAAACTACATTAAAACTCATTAAATCATAACTAGAAGATTTAGTCCATTTGATTCGGCGATGGAAAATTTGTTAGTACTAGGTAAGTATCATACTTTCATAATATGTTTTAGTATTACGGAAGAACCATATTCCGTTTTTTTACCTTATAAATTTATTTTCACAAATATTAATAGACTCCACATGCGTAAATTGAACTCATGAATCATGACCTCAAGCTTGAAACCAAGATTAGTCGCAACCAAACCAACATCGATTTCAAATGGAATATGAAAACGAGTACATATGAGAATATATTAATAAAATATCATTGAAATAATAAAACATAGGAATTTTATTTAGTATATGAGTTAAACCATAGCGTTAAATTATTAATTACTAAGTTTTTATATAGTAGGATTGAACCTCTAATCTCTTGGATCAGAATATATGTCAATACCACTTAGCTAAACTCGTTTTTACCATAATATTTCAAGAGGTTGAACTTAGAAGAAGAGAGAGATTAGTTAAATAAGTGTTTATTTAATAATATTTCAATCTTAATGTGTTCAAGAAGATATGTTTACTTTTTTTTCCATATTGAGACATTGGATTTTGCATTGTATGGACACGATGCTGATAATATTTTATTGGAAAAATACATTGGTCTCTGAGATTTAAAATCAGTGTCTAATTGATCTTGCGGTTTCAAAATCGGCATTTTAGTCCCGATATTTGGTTAATGATTCTAAATGGTCTTTGGATCGTTAGTTTCACTAACAGAAAATGATATGGAGACTAAGTTATTGATTGCATATTTATGAGTGGATAAAATTATTATTAAACTAATATAGGCACTAACGGTCCAAGGACCATTTAGATTCATTAACCAAACCTCACGAACTAAAGTGTCTATTTTGAAACTTTACAAGGAAAATAAACACTTTTTTAAATCTCAAGAACCTAAAATATATTTTGTCCTATTTAATTCTTTTTTAAAAATAAGTAGGAAGTAACGCACAAAATCAAACATGTAAAAAAAAAAAAAAAAGTCTACATTCTTTAATAAAAAATCAAAATGGCCTACATAGATAAAGATGATTGGTTAAGGCCTTACTACTTTCAATTTCAAGGCCATAAATCCGTTTCTCCCACCTCACATATTGTTAAAAAAAAAAAAAAAAACAAATATTTTAGAAACTAATTTTAAGATCTGTTTAGAGTGTAAAAACTAAATTTAGATATTTATTTGAAGTATAAAGACGGAAAAAAGAACGTGTCTTAAATTAAGGGGACAAAAATGATATTTTAGCAAGAAAATAAATAAATAGATTATAATGAATAAGTTGAAGAAAAAAAATCCAAACGTTAAGGATTAAATCATATAGTCAGTAAAAAGAATTTTGTTAATTGTTTCTTCACCATTTTTTTCTATGTAGCGATTACGGACCAATTCAGAATAAAATTATTACAATCATTTTAGATGAATTTGAATTTGAGATATCGAGATTGTCTTCGACCTCTCGCTTCGAGTTCTAGGGTTTTGAGCTCAGTTTTTTTTCTTCGTAGCTATTTCGAACGAATTCAGAACAAAATTACTATGACAATTTTAGATGGTTGAATGTGAGAGATTGAGGTTGTCTTCAACCTCTTGCTTTGATTGCTAGGATTCCGAACTCAATTTTTTTCTCTGTAAGGATTGCAAACGAATTCAGAACAAAATTACTACAAAAATTTTAGATGAATTTGAATTTGAGAGAATGAGTGTCTTCAACCTCTTGCTTCGATTACTAGGGTTCCAAGCTTAGTTTTTTTTTTTCTCTATAGTGATTGCAAACAAATTCAGAACAAAATTACTGCAACAATTTTAGATGAATTTGAATTTGAGAGATTGAGTGTCTTCAACCTTTCGCTTCGATTACTAGGGTTTCAAGTCAGTTGTTTTTCTCTATAGCGATTGCGAACGGATTTAGAACAAATTTTACTGCAACATTTTAGATAAATGAATTTGAGGATTGAGTGTCTTCAACCCCTCGCTTCGATTACTAGGGTTCCAAGGTCAATTTTTTTTCTTTGTAGTGATTGAAAAACGAATTCAGAACAAAATTACTGCAAACAATTTTAGATGAATTTGAATTTGAGAGATTGAGTGTCTTCAACTTTCGCTTCGATTACTAGGGTTTCAAGTTCAGTTGTTTTTTTTCTCTATAGCGATGCGAACGGATTTAGAACAAAATTACTGCAACAATTTTAGATAAATGAATTTGAGGGATTGAGTGTCTTCAACCCCTCGCTTCGATTACTAGGGTTCCAAGGTCAATTTTTTTTCTTTGTAGTGATTGAAAACGAATTCAGAACAAAAATTAATGCAACAATTTTAGATGAATTTGAATTTGAGAGATTGAGTGTCTTCAACCTTTCGCTTCGATTACTAGGGTTTCAAGTTCAGTTGTTTTTTTCTCTATAGCGATTGCGAACGGATTTAGAACAAATTACTGCAACAATTTTAGATAATGAATTTGAGGGATTGAGTGTCTTCAACCCCTCGCTTCGATTACTAGGGTTCCAAGGTCAATTTTTTTTCTTTGTAGTGATTGAAAACGAAATCAGAACAAAATTAATGCAACAATTTTAGATGAATTTGAATTTGAGAGATTGAGTGTCTTCAACCTTTCGCTTCGATTACTAGGGTTTCAAGTTCAATTTTTTTTTTCTCTATAGCGATTGGGAACGAATTCAGAACAAAATTACTGCAACAATTTTAGATAAATTTGAATTTGAGAGATTGAGTGTCTTCAACCCCTCGCTTCAATTACTAGGGTTTCAGGGTCAATTTTTTTTCTTTGCAGCGATTGCGAATAGATTCAGAACAAAATTACTGCAACAATTTTAGATGAATTTGAATTTGAGAGATTGGGTGTCTTCAACCTCTCGCTTCGATTACTAGGGTTCCAAGCTCAGTTTTTTTTTTCTTTCTTTATAGCGATTGCGAACAAATTCAGAACAAAATTATTGCAACAATTTTTTATGAATTTGAATTTGAGAGATTGAGATTGTCTTCAACCTCTCGCTTTGATTGCTAGGGTTCCGAGCTCAATTTTTTTTTTATTTTTTTCTTTCTTCCTAATTTTTCCCTTTTCCAATTTAATTATTCGTTAAACATATTTTCGAATTTTTTTTAAAATAATGTTTTTTAATAAATAATGATAAAAATAGGGTTGAGGGGGAAATATTTTCAAAAATAGGTGTTTTGGAAAAGTACTGACAGATTTAGGGTAATGAAATCGTGTACCCGGTACACGATTTTCATGTGGCAGACCACGTCAGCTGACTGGTTGACCATTTAATCCATGTGGCAGACTCAATCTCGCTCTCGCAATCTCGCCCTCAATCTCGCTCTCTCTTACAATCTCGCTTTCTCTCACAATCTTGCTCTTTCTGAACATCTCGCTCTCTCTTACAATCTCGCTCTCTCTCATAATCTCGCTCTCTCTCAACATCTCGTTCTCTCAATCTTTGAACTTTGAATCTTGAACCATATAATGTTCTAAACTCAATTATGCATGTTCAGATAAAATTATGATGTTGAACCTAATTTTTATACTTTAAACAAAAGAACTATTAATACAAACAAAAAAATAATACAAACATAAACATAAACTCATTATGCAAACCTTCTAAAACTCAAAAGAACTATTAATTGTAAAACTCATAAGCGGTACACGAGTTCGCTTCATCGGTCAACCAGACGGCTGACGTGGTCAGCTAACTGGATTAAATGGACTCGTGTACCCAGTACATGAGTCTACCACATGGAAATCGTGTATCGGGTACATGATTTCATTACCCTAAATTTATCAATACTTTTCCAAAACACCTATTTTTGTCATTATTTATTAAAAAAACATTATTTAAAAAAAAAATCCATATTTTCCTTGAGTTTGCCGTTGCCTCGGACGAAAGTGGAAGAAGGTTGGAAAAACTTGGGTAACTGGTGTATTCAAGAAACTTTGTGACGGGCAAATAGTAAGCCGCCACATCATGATGCAAAAATGGTTTTTGAAATTGTTGTAATTCGTAATGGTTTTGTTTATGGAAATTATTCAATGAGGGTAATAAAATATTATTCCATATGTTATTTTTTTTAAGTACAAAATATTATTCCATGTACACGAATCCAATCAAATTATTGCAATCCTTTGATTTAGGAAATTACCAAAATTAAAAAATAAAAAACTTTAACTTGCTTTATAAGCAACCACAATCTTCCTCTTCACTTTTAATGGAGAAATTACAGAGCATTCCGATGAAGAAAACTCTTGGCCGTCAAAAGATCGAAATAAAAAAGTTAGAGAAAAAAAGTACTAAACAAGTAACGTTTTCAAAGCGTCGTGCTGGACTTTTCAAGAAAGCTGGTGAGCTCTCTATTCTTTGCGGAGTAGAGGTAGCCATTATTGTCTTCTCTCCCAACGATAAGGTTTTTTGTTTCGGTCATCCCGATGTGGAAGGGCTTTTGGATCGATATCTGAACAAAAATTTATCGCCGCCGAAGCCAGCAGAGAGTTACATTCCTGTAGAAGAGTTTAATCGTGATTTCGCCGATGTCGCTTTGGAGTTTGAGACAGAGAAGAAGCGAGCAACGGATTTGATTCGGGCGGCAGAGGATTCAAGGAAGAACGGCAGATTTTGGTGGCAGGAACCAGTGGAAGGGATGAGATTGGATGAGTTGAAGGTGTTCCGATCGGCATTGATGGATTTGAGAGCCAGAGTGGCAGAGAGAGTTGAGAAATTGACAGCGGCAAGAATTGGAGGGCTTCTTTTGCCTGCTCTTCCACCGCCGCCACAGTCGATGACATCGTCGTCGTTTCACCTTGCTGGAAATCAACAACCATTGCCACCTCCGACGGTGTTTGAACTCGCCGGAAACCACTCTACGCAACGGGGTTAGGGTTTTTCTAGAATTCTTTGAGTTACCCTGGTTGATTTATTTTTCTAATAAGTGTTTATAAAGTTGCTGTTGAATTCTTTCATCGAAGTTCATTGAAGCTAAGCTTAATGTCAATGGAGAACTCTTTTAAAGCATGCCATTTCGAGAAGACTTATGAATCTTTCTTCACCTTAAATTTGATATGTTTTTGTGTGTTTTTTTTAATATGAATTTGTTACTGTTTATTTTTATTTACTTTTTTGTGTATATAAGAACTAAGAAATATCTTATCTTCTCCAATAAATAAATAAATATAGTTTCTTGATATGGTTTTGTATGGTTTTTGGTTAACTTCTGCTGCATGGCCGTGTGACAATTTATTTATTTATTTATTTTTTGTGAGAAAGGGAAAGCATGGAATGACTTATAAAAGTGTTAGAATAACATTGTACAAGAAACAAGTTCTGAATTTTTTTTTTTCTTTTTTAGAAAAAAGAGTTAGGAAGAAATAATTTGTATGTTTAGTCATTTAGTTTTTAAAATATGTATTTTTAGCATAAAAGTGTCACCTAGTTTTCAAATAAATTTTTAAGAATATACTTAAAAGACATGTAAAGTATTCTTTCTATATACATAAAAAAAAAAGAAAAATAAAAGAAGAAGTTCATAATTTTTTTTTTCAAATAATTATACGACACTATTTAAAGTTAAAAAAGATTACACCTTAAGATAAATTATTTAAAATAAAAAAGATCACATCATGGGCCTTAAGACCTATTCTTACTAATTTGGAAATTAAAAAGATAATTTTCCTTTAAATAAATCATAGAAATTTTATTTAGTATGTTCAGTTATACATTGGGTGTTGGTGTTGATTTTTTTTTTTTTTTTTTTGAAGACAGCTGTTAAGTTATTAATACATAATAAAAATAATTAATACATATTTGTACATTGTAAAATCTAAAATGAGTGTGTGTTTTTAATTTATGAATATGATTGTTGATTTTTTTTAGCACACTTAATAGTTAATTTAATAATATACACAAAATAAAGTGTTTCCATCTAGAGTATGACATATATAAAAAATCCTATTACATGGGTCAAAGATTCTTAAAAAAAAAAAAAAAAAAAAATACATGGTCAAAGATTAGGAGAATAATCCTTCAACAGTAGCAATAAGCTTAGCTTATGATATTGTGAAAAAATAAAAAAATAAAAAAATAAAAAAAATAAAAGTGAAGCTCGTGATTAATACATTATATTTAGTCTAGTGGGCCATGATTCAATTAAATGGTTAATGAGACGAGATAATTTGTTTTTTTAACTGAGAAATTAGTTAAATGTTTTCATTAATAATATTTCAATATTAATGTGTGCATTTTTTTTCTTTTTGTGTCGATCCTTTCAATTAATTGGAAAATATTTTATTTTCGAGGATATACCACATAAGAAAAAAATTGGATAAAAAAATATGCCAATTTTTTTAATCATATATTATTTCAGTTCGATATTAGGTATTATTAATTTAGGGTGTGTTTGTTTTAATTTTTTATGTGTTTAATTTTAAATATAAGCCATTTTAGAAAAAATTGAGGTGTTCAACAACTACTCATAAATAGATTTTGGAACACTTCCAAAGTTTATTTTAGACCATTTTTATAAAAAAAATTTAAAAATAATTTTTTTGAAAACACTTTTTACTCTAGTTATTCCAATGAACTTTTAATCCAAAAACGATTTGAGGATCAAATCAAAGTCATACCACCAAATATATCAAGAATAAAAAAATTTAAAAAAACAATAATAAAAATAAAAATCACCATTACTACATAATACATAACTAGACTACATTGAAACTCATTAACAAATAATTTAGTTGATCTTCATCTGGTGGTGGGAGTGACGGTTTCATTGTGGAAGCGGGGATTGATCCCATTTTTAATTTTCATATAATTCAGAAATTACATAATAACAAGAAGAAGATTCACTACTACAAAATTTACATTACTTGATACTGCAGTTTTAATTATTTGGAATGTTTTGGATATTTTCACGCGATCCGTTACTTCACACGTTTTTCGTGTCAAGTAATATAAAGTCTTGCTCGACACGTTTTTCGCATCAATTATAAGAAGCTCGACATATTTTTTGTGTCAAGTAAAATATAAAAATAATATTTTGTAATCTTTATTTTTTGTTTCCCTCCCTCCCCATTTTCATTTCCTCTCAAATTTGGTTTCCCTCCCACCAAAATTATCAAATAAATTATTATTTTAAACAAGTAAAAGGGTTAAATGCCTTAGTAAATAAAACTCCTCCCCGAAACCCTCTCTTTGCAGCACCCCACCAGCAGCCGACTCTCCCTCTCTCTCGCAAACTTGAGGTAATTTTAATTTGACTATATTAAATTATTTGGGTTTTTATTTGCTTAGAGCTGGAGTTTGAGATAATTTGATATGATAATTGGTTCAAATATATTGGTTAAGATATTTAGAATTTTGGATTTGATTTAATTTAAATTTTTTTAAAAAATGTGAAGGGATTTAAATTAGTTAGAGAATCTAAGATACTAAAATTTTGAGAGGGAAAAGGAAGATATTTATGTATTTTATTTAAACAAAAAGAAATTAACTTGATTGGTTAGACTATAATATAATAGTTTAGTTTAGTTTCCTTTTATTTTTTTCTTTCCTTTTTCTTTCTTTTTTCCTATTTTTCTCTCTCTTCCCCTTCCCTTCTTCCATTTCGTATGTGTCAAGAATTAGATTACTTGACAATTATTTCGTGTCAAGATAAAGATATATTTGACAAATAAAAATTGTCAAGAGTAATCACAATAATAAGTGTCAAGAATTAATACACTTGACATGTCATTAGTGTCAAGTGTATTATATTTCTTGACACAGAAATTGTGTCAAGAATTATTTCTCTTGACGTTTTTACAATATCAAGTTATGACATTATACTTGACAATGGAATAGACGACGCTTTTATTAGCATCAAGTATACCCTCTACTTGACATTGGAAAAAAACGTCAAGTAATCCAATTTCTGTAGTAGTGATTATTCATTAATAAATCTAAATTTACAACATGCATTTATAAAAGAAATAGGGAAGAAATCGCTTACCCTTGAAACCAATTTCTTCACGTTTCCCTCGATCTAGATCACGGTCTCTTCTCTGGTTAGGACACCACCACAAACGAATCTTCTATATTCACTAGCGTGCTCTAAATTTGGAAGAGGAAGGAGAGATTGAGAGGGAGAAGAAGAACCTTTCTTCTTTGTCAAGTTTTGGGAGAGAAACTTAGAGAGTTTTTTAGTTCCTCAAAAGGGTAGAAGAAGATAACTGAACTCCCAACACACACACTGCACGTTTTTCATGAGAGATCAATTAGGGGGCACTCCCTCCTTTAATTAAATTAAATATAAAATTAATTTAATCAAAATAATATATATACTATATGTTATATCAAATATAACATATAACCTATAGTTTTATATTGTATCAAATAAATATAACCCATAGTTTTATTTTATCTCTCAACAATGCATGGTATTTAATATAAATCATATTTATACTAAAATCAATTATATGAATCCATCCATATAATTAATATTTGAATCATATTCAAATATTTAAATCCTCTCAATTATTTTACTACAAGAATTTTGGGCTTTAATGTCAGTTGAAAAAAGTGAAGTCAGATGTATAATGTCGTTTTTTTTAAAGCGGATCTTTAATGTCGGTTTTAAACCGACATTAAAGACCCACTTAATTCTCCTCCCCCCCTCCCCCCATTTTTTTCATTTTTCCCTCTTCACTCTCCCCCTATTTTCTTTTTCCTCTCATTCTCACACTTCCTTCTTCAGACCCTCTTCTTTCTAATTTCTCTCTTCCAAACCCTTGCCAATGAATAGCGTAACCCGTGCCGCCACACCCAGTCGCCCGAATCCGTGTGTCGCCGTTCGTCGTTCATCCAAATCAGTATGCTCTTTTTCTCTTTCCTCTCTTAAACTCACAAAAAATTTTGTTCTTATGTTACGCCTCTCAACTGTTTGTGTAAATGTCTCAATGAAAGCCAGCTGCGGTTTCACTTCAATATGCCTCTTTACTTCTAAATTTGTGCCTACTTTTTATGTGTCTATGGCATTTGAAATTCGATTTGATTAATGGTTTTGTTGTATATGATACATTTGTTGAAGTATTGGCAAGATGCATTGCCAAGAGTTGCTCCTGTATTGGGTATGCGTGAGCAAGAGCAGTGAAAGCGAAATGTTGAGCGTAAGGCACTAGGTAGAGGATCGTGTAGCAAATGGGTAGCGCTACACGATGAGGTAGGCGATCGTGTAGGCGGGGGCTGGACGATCGTGTAGCAACGCGAGGAGCTAAACGATGAGGTAGACGATTGTATAGCAGATGCACTAGACGATCGTGTAAGTGGGCGCTGGACGATTGTATAGCAGATGTGCGGGCATTAAGCGATAGACTACACGATGGGGCTATGCGAAAGGCATGAGCGCTAGACGATAGTCGTGCTACGCTTGATGATGAGCAGACCGCTACACGATAGGCGAAATGCTAAGCGATAGGCTAATGCGTTAGACGATAAGGCGTAAACGCTAAAAGATGGAGGTAAACGATAGGCGCAGTAGCTAAACGATAGCCTATATGCGAGATTGTTTACTAAACGATTGAGCTACACAATAGACCGTTGGAGCTAAGTGATAGATGCAGGAACTAAACGATTGATTGGCTTGAGAACATGTGCATTATGCTAATTAAATACACTAAAAGAATGTTTGACTTACAGTTTTAATAAGTTTTAGTTGATGACTCACAGTTTTAAAAAAAATATTCTCTCATTTATGCAACTATTGAGTTTTCTTGTTTTGCAGGTGCAACAAAGCAGTAAAGATTTGGTATCGCAACCTCTTTATGCTTTTTCTTGGGGAACTCTAGTAAAGAATTTTGCCTTGAATGTACCATTTATACACATTCCTAATAAACACGGTTAGTTGAATATGAATCCTGATCACATTTTCACTTTCAATCCTTTGTCTTAAACCTTTTTGTTTGTGATCCTTTGAACAACAGTGGTCAAACAAAAATGCTTATAACCAAACACTACTAAGCTGGGGAGGTCTGTTCAAGAAGAATTATGAAGGGATCTATACTTACCAAGTGAAAAGGGACTGAAAATTCATAATGTTTGTAAAATCATAATGTTTGTATTACTTGTAATTTGTGTTTCCAAGGGTTGAATTATTGTATGTCCTTTTAAATTATAATTTTATAGTAGAATTTATGGATTAAATGTAATATATTTGCAATCCATACATAAATAATATGTCTTAGCCACAACGTTCGATGATGATGTGTCATGTTATATTTTTTGATCAAAAAAATGGATTTGGCAACAGAATTTAAAAAAACAGACAATAATTAATAAAATGGACAGATTCTTGGCTTTAATGTCGGTCGGAATCGACATTAAATGGCTTTAATGTCGGTTGCAAATTTCATTAAAGGGCTTTAATGTCGGTTGCAACCGACATTAAAGACAGTATTATTAGATCCCTTTAATGTCGGTTTAAAACTGACATTAAAACCCAAAATTCTTCTAGTGTTTATATTATATTAATTATATCACATATAATTAATTTTCCTCAATTAAGTTGAACAATTCAAATTAACAAAAAAAAAAAAAAAATTCTCAATTAAATCTATGTTGAGCTATAGATGGGACCTTATAAACCCGTAGATTGATGCCCCAACAGTTCTTGGATAATTAATTAAACTCTTTAATTAAATTACCCAACTTCCATTAACTATCGGTCACTCCAATAAAGACTGACAATTGCACTCCTCGCACTACAGATATATTTCTGTGTCCATTGGATATAACCAATCAACAGTGCGATAACCCTTCACAAATTGCTCGTAAGTACAACTAGGCCAAATTACTATTTTGCCCCTATAGTTATATCTAACTCCTTAAGTATCACTGATTCCTTTAATGAGCAATAAGTCATAGTCCAACTATGACCAAGTCCCTCTCGGGCTGAGAGAAGGTGTGACCATATTGTTCAAGCCCTGGAATCAACTCTTAAGGGATCAATTTATCTACTTGCCTCAACATCAGGGAAGGAGTGAATTTCGTCTTATGTAGTTGTGTTCCCAACTCCCCAAAATGGTAGGCTTATTGAGTTGGCAATCTGACCACTTCACTCATACAAATCAAAGGATCGACTTCATGAGCAGAAGTTCACAGCTTACTTAGGATTCAGGTCATGTCACCTATGGTCATCCTGGTAAAATATAAATCTCTACTATTAATGTGTTATATAATGAGACTAACCATTTCCCGATCCGTCCTTATACAAACTTTTTGTATAGGATACCACCACTCACATGTATCCACATGAATGATCAGGATCGGATCATTTATAGCACTTTACAAAACTTGTAACATCTACAAGTAGGCCATATCCATAGTGTCACCAAGATAAGATACCCAACTTTATCCATCTACTACATATCATTTAAGTTATTATGTAAACAAGATCCATTTGTATATCTCTACATACTTATTTAAATTACATAAAATAACATAGAATCTTAGTTTATTGGATTGAGTGTATGCTCATAAAATAACAATTATTTTATTAATAATAATTTGTTTATAGAATCTTTATAAACTATGAGTATACAAGAATTGTATATTGTAAAATAAATGTTATTTTAATAATATTTCAAGAATTGAACTTAGAAAAGAGAGAGATTAGTTAAATAAATGTTCATTTAAATATTTCTTTTTCCATATTGAAATTGGATTCTTGCATTGTATGGACACAATGCCGATAATATTTATTAGAAAAAAATTATATTTTTGGTTCATAAGATAATGTTTATTTAATCTTGAAATTTAAAAATGAATACTTTAATCTCAAAGATTGTTTAATAATTCTAAATAGTTCTTGGACTATTGAAAAAATAATATGGAGGTTAAATTGTTGATTGCGTATGAATGAGTGGGTAAAAATATTGATACTAATTTTGTTGATGAATTGGTTTATTCTCTCTTTATCTTTTCTTTTTTTTTTTCTTTTTTTTTTTTTTAATATTTTCAATTTTCTTTTTTCTATATGCTAGTTCCCAGAAGGACCACTTTGTTAATGTCTCCAACTCAAATCTACATCCTTCCATCGAGTACGCGTCCATCTCCTTCATGACCAAATAAGTATTCGTCATCTTCATGTAATATATATTTATGACCCTAGGATTTAGAGTTATGTGCTATATAAACTCCCTAAATTCTAGAGGCACCATTCATTTTCTCTAATAAAATTATTTTCCCTTTCTTTCGTAGATGTAGTTAATACACTGTTAGTGAACCATGTAAATATATGTGTCTACTCTCTATTGTTTTACATTTTATGTATTCTTTATCGGTATTCACCAATGGAACCTAGCTAAGATGGAAACCTATTTGTGTAAATTTTGTGCATTGGTTCTTGGATCATAATAGACATTTTGGTTCTTCTGAGGGGATGTTCATGATGAGAAAATACAAAAATAGAATAAAAAACTGAAAATGAGGATGGAGAAGAGAAAAGGGGAGAATAAGCTAGCTCGCCAATCAAATTATTATTAAATTTATATATTTTCCCAATCATCAATATAAAGTCGGCACTTAAATTCTATAACATTCTCTATGAGTCAAACTAATGGTCCGAGGACCATTTAGATTTATTAACCAAACTTCAAAGATTAAAGTATTCATTTTGAAATCTTACAGGCTAAATAAACACTTACTTCAAATCTTAGGAACCTATTTTATAGGAGTGGTCATTCAAATCGCAAAAAATGAACCGAACCGAACCGAAAACTCAGTGAAACCGAAAAGTGCGGTTCGATCCAGTTTGAAGAAATTTTGAAACAGAATTAATTCAGTTCGGTTCGGTTTTAATTTCGAAAACCAAATTTAAAACCGAACCGAACCGTTTTTAACTAATATATATATTTAAAAAAAGAGTAAAATCAAATTTAAAACCGAACCGCTTTTAATTTAAAGAACAAAACCGAACCGAACTAAACCGTTTTTTAATTAAAAAAGAATATAATATGAATTTTTTTAAAATGTCAAAACGAATTTAAAACCGAACCGAACCGCATATATGCAATTCGGTTCAGTTCGGTTTGAACCAATAAATCGGTTCGGTTCGGTTTCACATTTTAAAAAATTTAATTCGGTTCGTTTCGGTTTGACCACCAAACTGAACCGAACCGAACCGTTTCTACCCCTACTATTTTATTTTTGATATACCATGTACATGAGGATTACTAAAGAAAAACAAACATGCCATTCCTTTTCATTTCAAGTTCGATACTAGGTCTAATCAGTTCACTTTATCTTTATTTTAGGGTTGAATCAAAGCCAAACTGTCATGTATATTAACAGAGAATTTAACCTGTTGAAATGCCTTGAATCTGTTTGTTAGCGCTTCGAACAACCTATTCAAATTTTATATTCAGCATATTTATTTATTTGCAGTTATTTATGATTTTGACCCTAGGGTTTAGAGTAGTGCGATATATAAACTCTCTATCCTAGAGGCGCCGTTCTTGATGTAATTCTGAAAATATTCTCTTGAAATAATATTGTTCTCCCTCTACTCGTGGACGTAGCTAACACACTGTTAGTGAACCACGTATATCTGTGTGTCGATCTCCCCTACTCTACGTTTCTTTTTGTGCTCTTTAATTGCCGATTTCGCAACATAACCAAACAGTTTTGAATTGATTGACAAACGAATTTATTTGACTGATTAAAACTAGGCACAGTGTGAGTGTTGGCCCAAGGAGTTGACTGGACACGAGGGATTAAGATATATATAAAAAAAGTAATTGCAATGGGTAGTACTTTTAGGGTTAATAAGTAAATGTATAACAACATTTTCAAACAATTGCATATATAGCAAAATTTATCAATGATAGAATTTATCGCTAATATACTCCGTGAGCTAGATTTAAATTTTGCTATATCTACAAATTTTATTGTAATGTGTTATATCTGTTAATATTTTGGGTCTGATTGTTATATTTTCAACCACTCCTAAAAAAAATTAAGTAGACACACAAATCATACTCAAGAATGTGTTTGTTGAATCAATGTTCAAGTTTCCTTATTTGGAAACTGAACCGTCGAATTGTTGGATTACTTTAAGCATATTTTAGTTTTCACTTGCACCCCTATTCAATATAATGTAGAGTCAATATATATGTGGTGACTAATTTTTTTTAATCAAAAAAGTCAACCGCGAAGAATATTTTAGAAACTAATTTTAGGAACGATTTAGAGTATAGGAATTAAATTAGACATTTAAAAATATAAAGACGAAAAATGAACTAGTTCTAAGTTAAAGAGACCAAAAGGATATTTTAGCAAGAAAACAAACCAATAAATAAACAAATAAAAAATAATGAATAAATTGAAAAAAAAATCCAAACATAGATTAAATCATATAGTTAGTGAAAAGATTTTTATTCATTGTTTCACACCTGAACTGTCTCCTAAATAACACACATTACAATATTTCACAAAGTTTTCAACATGATTTTCATATTTAAGATCATAGCTTGCTTAGATGGAGAATAACTCCATTTTCAGGCTCCACAACCAATCTAAAGGTAAAGGGAATACTTATAAGAAGGTGAAAGAGAGAATTCAAATCTTGACACAACAAGGCTCACTATCACTTTCAGCTCTAACATAGCAAAGTTTTTCCCGATGCACATGTGAGGGCCGACCCCGAATGACATGTAAGCCTGTGGAATCTTGCAAGCTCTAAGGATGCCATTGTCGAACATTTCACGGATCGAACAAATGCACATTAGGTCCCCAGAGATCAAAGTCCTGCTGTAGGATCGGGATTAGAATTTGAACGTTCATCCCTTTCGAAATCATAATATTTTTGAATTTTATGTCTTCTAATGCTTGTCTTATGACAAAAACAACAGGTGGATACAACCTCAATGTCTCTTGTATCACCATTGTCAGTTGCAAGACAACAAAAAATTAAAATGATAAGAATGTAACTCGTTAACTGATTTAACCCAACAATTCAGGGTCTTGACATTAGTAGGAAACTAGAGAAGGAATACCATCTTCATGTTCTAATGGTATCGGCATTGATAGGCCGATCTTGACAGCATTGAAGCACCTCAGAACGAACACGAGTTTGTCAATCCGGATGCGATGCTAGTAACATCAAGCACCATGATGTTGTTATTGCTGTCGTCTCGTGATCGACAAAGTATATATTTTTGCAGTTATCAACAAAAAACTTGTCTCGAGATATGTTCAACGAGTTGTTATCTTCATCGAGACTTTTAGCACCTTCAGAATCATCTATAACATGTCTTGTTCGTGTGAAGAGTGCTCAATTCGTTCATTTTATTGGAAGTGGAAAAGCCAAAAGTAAATAATACTTTTCTCTCTCATTTATTTAATGACAGTAAAGACACATTATATAGATGTACAATAAATGAGGAAAAGGAGCAGTTATCTACCAATGAGGATATTAACAAAAAATAACAAAAACTTGTTACAACTAATAACAACTAACAAAAAATAACAAAAACTTGTTACAACTAATAACAACTAATATCCCCCTCAAGTTGGAATGAAAATGTTAAACAAACCCAACTTGGATTTTATAGCAGAAAATAGTGGAAAGGGAAGAGCTTTAGTGAAGCTATTAGCAAGTTGATATATAGAATGGATGGGCAGCAGCTTAACAGAACCATCAACAACTTATCTACAGCTCAATTATTTTCTGGGAATCCTACTAGCTGTATTGTAGGAGAGAAATTAAATGGCCATAATTATTTTTCGTGGTCCCAATTTATGAGAATGGCTCTCGAGGGGCGCCATAAGTTCGAGTATTTGATTGGAGAAATACCAAAACCTAGACAAGGCGACCCTCAGGAATGCATATGGAAAGAAGAGGATTCTTTACTCCGATCTATGTTAGTAGGGAGTATGGAACCCCAGATTGGCACACCCCTACTGTATACTGCTACTACAAGGGATATTTGGGAAGTTGTGAAGAAGTTGTACTCCACACGACAAAATGGAGCTCGACTATATGCATTTCGTAAACAAGTCCATGAATGTAAACAATGGACCATGGACGTCACAGCTTACTTCAATAAGTTGTCTGTGATTTGGCAAGAAATGGAGTTATGTCGAGAGTTGATTTAGAGCTATCCATGGGGAGGAGTTTTGCACTATCAGTCTGAAGAGACAAACAGAGTCCATGATTTTTTGGTAGAACTTAATCCAAACTTTGATGTTGTGCGAAGTCGAATTCTGGGAACTCGTTCAGTACTTTCCTTGATGGAAGTGTGTTCTGAAATCCGGCTTGAAGAATATCGGTCTAATGCCATGAATAATCCAGTAGTCAACTGATTCCGTTGCATTTAAAGTTCAGGAACTAACAAACAATATGGAAAAGTACCTTCGGTCTGTGAACACTGTAAGAAGCCATGACACACTAAAGAGCAATGCTAGAAGCTACATGGTCGTCCTCCAAATGGTAAAAAACGACAATCGAGACATAGACGTGTTTTGCTCTCCAAGACGTTCTACATGTGCCTAAAATTTCTTACAATTTTCTATCTGTCAGTAAGATTACCAGAGATTTGAAATGTCGTGTTATCTTCTCACCCGATGCTACTATTTTTCAGGATTTGAACTCGGAGATGACGATTGGCACTGCCCGGCATGATGGGGGGCTCTATTTCCTTACTGAAGATACCTTCTCTAGGATTTGTGATAGGACTAGTTTATTGTCTTTCTGTTTTTCCAGTTCTAAGACTGATTATATGTCATGGCACTTTCGTCTCGGTCATCCAAGTTTTCATTATATGAAATATTTATTTCCCCATCTATTTCATAAAATTAATGTTTCTAACTTGAAATGTGATGTGTGTGTCCAAGCTAAACAACCTCGTGTCTCATTCAACCTTATAAGCCTTCGAAACCCTCCGCCCTTTTTCATAGTGATGTATGGGGTTCATCTCCGATTACAACCACTACTGGCAAACGGTGGTTTGTAACCTTTATAGATGACCACAGTAGGTTGACCTGGGTCTTTCTTCTTACTGACAAGTCCAAAGTCACCTACGTCTTCCAACAGTTCTACAATTCTATAGAAACCCAGTTCAACTCGAGAATCACCATTCTTCGAAGCGATAATGGTCAGGAATTCTTTAATAATAACCTCGGGGAATTCCTTGCCTCTAAAGGAATAATCCATCAAATTTCATGTGCTTATACCCCGCAACAGAATGGCGTGGCTGAACGGAAAAACCGTCACCTAATTGAGGTTGCTCGGTCACTCATGCTATCCACATCTCTTTCGTCATATCTTTGAGGAGATGTTGTTCTGACAGCAACTCACTTAATAAACCGAATGCCTTATCGGGTCTTAAAGTTCCACACCTCTTTTGACTATTTCAAAGAGTCATATCTTGATAACCGCCTTACCCCTGATGTTCCACTTTGTGTGGTCGGGTGTGTTGTGTTTGTCCATACCCATGGTCCTAATTGAACCAAATTTACCCCTCGGGCTCAGAAATGTGTTTTTGTGGGATTCCCCCTTCATCAATGTGGGTACAAATGTTACCATCCTTCTTCCCGCAAGTACTTTGGCTCCATGGATGTCACCTTCTTCGAAGACCGTCCCTTTTTCCCCCTTAGTCCTCTTCCGGGGGGAAGTATAAGTGAAGAGTCCAACTGGGGTCTAAGTCCTTGCCTGCTAGACCTTTCTGAGTCCATTCCCGACACAAGTGTCAATGCTCCTATTCTTCCTACCGAGCAAGTCCCATGGATCACGTACTATAGAAGGAATCTTAGAAAGGAAATAGTGTTGCCGATCACTTCTCCGGCTCTAGTACATCAGTCAGAACGAGTGATAGTTCAGGTACGAAGTCTTCTATTCCTAATAATGATAACATGTGTGGTGATAATGCTTATGTTGAAAGTAGTGTAAGCAGTAACAGTACTGAGAATGTGGCTAGTACGAGTGAAGGCAGTAATAAACCCCAAGTTTCAATTGAAAATGTTGAAGGAGGTACAGATGAGACAAAGCAGGATACTGAGTATGAAGAGAAGTTAGAAGATCAGAAAGACCTAGATGTGACAAAGCAAGATACTAAATGTGATGAGAAGTCAGAAGAACGAAAAGATCATGATGCCTCTCTTGACATTCCTATTGCTTTAAGGAAAGGAACGAGGTCTTGTACCAAGTACCCAATGCAGAGTTATATGTCTTATAGTAACTTGTCTTCGGTGTTCAAAGTGTTAACTACTAGCCTCAACACTATTTCAATACCAAGCAACATATATGCAACTATGGAAATTTCTGAGTGGAGAGCCGTTGTAATGGAAAAAATGAAAGCTCTTGAGAAGAACGGCACATGGGAACAGGTCACTCTTCCTGAGGGACACAAGACAGTTGGTTGCAAATGGGTGTTTACTGTTAAGTATAGACTTGATGGTACGATCTACCGGTACAAGGCACGGTTGCTCAAATACTTTCTCAGACCTTTGGGATAGATTACTCAGATACTTTCTCTCTAGTAGCAAAGTTAAATACAGTTCATGTGCTCCTCTCAGTTGCAGTTAATAAGAATTGGCATTTGCACCAGTTTGATTTGAAGAATGCATTCCTTAATGGAGAATTAGAAGAAGAAGTTTACATGAGTCCGCCTCCAGGGTTTGAAAAATAGTTCAGTCGCAAAGTTTGTAAACTGAAGAAGTCATTATATGGGTTGAAACAGTCTCTAAGGGCCTGGTTTAGTAGATTTACTACATTTGTAAAAGCGCAAGGGTACAGTCAGGGACATTCAGACCACACCTTGTTCACAATGAAGTCTGTGTCCGGGAAAATGGCAGTTCTAATTGTGTGTGTTGATGACATTGTAATCTCGGAGGATGATGCTTCAGAAATAGACAGATTGAAGAAAAAGATGGCTGAAGAATTTGAGATCAAGGATCTTGGAAGGTTAAGGTAGTTTCTCGGAATGAAGGTGGCCCAGTCGAAGGAAGCATCTCTGTCTCTCAACAAAAGTATACGCTAGATTTGCTTAAAGAGACAGGTATGACAGGATGTAAACCAGTTGACACTTCTATGGAAGCAAATACTAAGCTGAGTGATTTGAGTAGTAGTGCACCAGTTAACAAGGAGAGGTATCAACGTTTGGTCGGGAAGCTCATTTATCTCTCCCATACGAGATCAGATATTGCACACGCAGTAAATATGGTTAGCCAATTTATGCAGTCTTCTTATGAAGAATATATGAAGGCAGTGGAACGAATTTTGAGATATTTCAAGGCTTCTCCAGGCAGGGGATTAATGTTCAGAAAGTCAGATAAACGATGCATCGAGGCCTATACAGATGTTGATTGAGCAGGCTCAGGGTCGACAAAAAGTCGACATCGGGCTACTGTACGTTTGTTTGGGGTAACCTTGTTACATGGAGAAGTAAAAAACAAGGGGTGGTTGCCAGAAATAGTGCTGAAGCTAAATAGAGGGCCATGAGCCTTGGGATATGCGAAGAAATATGGCTGTAAAATGTCCTAATTGATCTTAATCAAAGTCATGATGGGCCAATGAAAATCTATTGTGATAACAAGGCTGCTATAAGCATTGCAAACAACCCTGTTCAGCATGACAGAACGAAGCATGTAGAGATTGATAGGCATTTTATCAATGAAAGGCTTGACAGTGGAAATATTTGTGTTCCCTATGTTCCTTCTAGTCAGCAGATTACAGATGTAATCATAAAAGGGCTATCACGACAACTCTTTGACTCATGTGTTAGCAAGTTGGGTCTCGTTGATATCTACGCTCCAACTTGAGGAGGGGTGTTGAAAATAGAATACTTGTCCTAGGGGCATTTTTGTCTTTTCATGTGTACCCTAGGGTTTCAATCTTTTTCTATTTAAACTATAGCCTCTGGGCATTACTCTATATCATATTATTATAATAAAAGTTCTCTGCACTGTGGGTTTTTCTCCCTGTACTAGGGTTTTCCACGTAACAAGTGTTGTGCCCTTTTTTCTCTTCTCTTTGCTTTTTATTAGTTTCTATTTGCTTATTTAATCCATGTTCTGTTCAGGTTAGATTGAGTGTAATAGTTCCATTGGCTGTTTGTGAGGATTGCCATAGCAGGGTTATAGCTGAGTTCTTGAAGCAAGCAGGCTAAGGTTATTTATTATTTTTTCAGTTTGTTGTTAGTTTTATTTTCTGGCTTTTTTTCCCCTTCCTGAATTACTAATGTCATGGTTTAATCTTCTGGACCATTTATGTTTAGCCTACTCTAGGGTAAAGATTTTGCATATAGTAGAACTGTAATTTGGAAAGAAATTATCTTTCATTCCAAGTCTTGTGAACTATGAGGTGAGACTTTTCTTCAATATAGATTGATAATTGATAAGGAAATGCAACTCTCTATCCTTTAGTTCTCAAATATTTCCTTGGACCAAACTTTGAATCCATGAACCAATTCCATCTTCTTGGCCCCAAATTTCCATGATCCATCAATATATTATAAGACCTCCAATGTATCATACATATAAGAGGATTTGTAAGAAAGATATTTCACATGAACAGGTGGAGGAGGGATGTGAAGTTAGTTAATTTGATAGTGGTAACCAAGGCTGAATGAGGAGGGTTTAGGTAGGGTTATGCTGACTATTTGGGGGGGTTAAAACTTAGTGAGAGAGAGAATCAACAGTTTAGAATTTGCTGGATTATCTTTGCTATTTTCTTATTTCTTTTTCTGTTGTTTCTTTGTTATGGTGATGAGATATTATTTTGCTCTTGTTATATTGTGAATATGTAAATCAGGGATGGTTGTTTCCCCTGTTTTGATTATCTTCTCGGGTATTGTTATGAAATCGACAATTAAAGAACACAAAAAGGAACGTAGAGATAGAGAAAATCGACACACAGATATACGTGGTTCACTAACGGTGTATTAGCTACATCCATGGGCAGAGGGAGAACAGAATTATTAGGGAGAATGTTTTCAGAAAATTACATCAAACGACACCTCTAGGGTTAGATAGTTTATATAGCGCACTACTCTAAACCCTAGGATCATAATCGATCAGCGAGACCCCCGTACTTGGTTGTTCGAAGTGCTAACAAACAAATTCAAGGCATTCTAACTGGTATTTTATATTTGCTGGTATTTGGATACCTAATCACAAAAATCATCAAAATTCTTAAATAATAGTCCAATGCTTGAGTATTAGAATAGGCAAACAAATTATTCATCTCCTCCTGACACCTAATACTTGTCAGTTTTAATCTTCTTATTTATATGTTTATTGTTATTATGCATGTTTGTATTTTGGTTCTTCATTTAACATGAGCTTGACCCCATGGCTAGATTTGTAATAAGTAAGTGCTTGAGGCTTTGGTGGGAGTTTGACTCAAGATTTGGCTAGAATGCTTAATAAGAGAGTTATTGTTATCTCACACATAATCTCTCCATGTAATAGGCAGTAGCAGTACTTGGCTAGCATTTCATTGAAGTATTCAGTTTTTCTTTCAACTTGACAAGTTTAAATATTTCACTCTCTTTTATTTATTTATTTATTTCCACTGGAAGAATTTTCTTTGGTTCATAGCCAAAATTTAAGAAATGTGTCTATAGATATGTAGGTTCATGTTATTACTGCAATCTATTAGTAAAACTAATGTATATTACTTTTGCTAGTAGGTTTTTCCACTTCCACAATTTCTTGTATCTACGATTTTGACTTTGACTCAGGTTCAATTCTACACTTTCAAACCCTAAAAGAGGTACAAAAGAAAGTCTTTCTCTCTCTCTTCCCCTTTGTGGGAGTTTCTAATTTAGGTTGCACCCAATTAGATTCATTAATGACTAATGGCTTCTATTAACTAGATTTCTATGTCTAGTTAAGCAAATCGTATATGATGGGACCTTGGTACCATTAAAACCTAATCACGTTCATGGTCGACTGAATTGTGCGAATGCAAATTGAATAAGAATAAGAAAGTGTAAGTAATACATTCTCTCTCTCAATATCTCTGTCTTTTTCTATTGTTCTCTTCTATTATATCTCTAATTTTGTTCATAGTTTTCAAATTCATCGCTTCATTGTGAAATTATTCCACTTGTACAGCTTCGAATGGAAGCCTCCAATTCTGGATCGAAAATAAATGAAGATTCAAATCAATGGCAACTGGAACCATAAGCAGGTATGTGTAATTAAATTCATACTAAAATTCCTTTAGTTTATTTACCTTTTTCTTTAAGAAAATGCTTTGCCTTTGTTGCTTCTCTTATGGGTATCGTTTGATTTCTATTAAATGCTTTGCCTTTTGAAGTTTTTCGATTGTAAGAACTATTTATATTAAGTTTTTCTTGATATTGCGAGTTTTGCACAAAAAATTAAGACTCATATTATGTTAGTAGGCTGTCGAGTACTTAGTACTAACTTATGAGGGTTAAATAACAAGAATGGACAAAACATCTCATTGTTTTTTCTTCATCTTAAGTTAGACATAAGGGTGACTTAACTTTTAGGTTTAGTCCAAATTTAATTTTTAAAGAATTGAGTGAGTTGAGTCGTTAAAGTTAAAAGTTGAGTGGTTCTACATTTCCTTCCTCTTTATTATCTCTTTTGTTTTTTAAGAAGAGGCTCGAGTATATGGAAGTACATGAAAGAAGTGATTGATATTTGATAATTGTTCTTCTTTATGTGATTCTTTTTAAGATGATCGTGATATTTCTCTTGATCTGTAAGACATAGTAAAAGTGTATTTATTGTTCATATTTCTTTTAGTTTGTTAAAACCATTATGGCTTTACTATGTTCATATATCATCTTTTTTTATAATTTATTTTTACAAAAATAAATTAATTTGTGAACTCATCATTAAAGAATTGGACCAATTTCTTTCTTGATGTTCAAACATGCTATGGATGCTAGACCTTTAAGATAATATAGGAAGGAATTAAGTATAAGGTATATTTCTATTTTAGGGACCCTTGGGCTTGATTGTTGAAGAGTTTGATTTTAAGGAGTAAAAAACTCAAGTTCAAGAGAAAGTTCAAGAGATTAATAAAGAACTCAATTGTTAGAAGGAGTAGTGAACATCTCTTTGAACTTTTAAGCCTCATACTATCATTGTATTGCAAAATTTATGTTATATGTTTTTTATTATTATACTTTATTCATTTAAAAGGAAGATAAACAATTATGGACCATGTGATAAAAAATTACTCTTCCATTCTTTGTGCCCTTAGTGTTTCTATTCAAATGTTCACTTTTTACCTTTTCCCACTTTGATTTTTTCATTTTCCTTCCAAATTGATGTCAATCTCTAGCAAAATTTGTTGTTGCTGCTTAAGTTATTCTTATAGACAGAAAATGTCTTTGATTTGTCTCTGTTTAAGGATGAGAACTTGTCATCTTCTTCTTCCTTGCCAAACCTATTGTTGGGTGAAAATTTAACTTTCGAAACAAGAGGGAACTAACCTTTTGGTTGGAGAATTCTACATTAAAAAATTTGGTATTGGAAGCCTCCCTTATGTACTCCAATATTGAGTTTTGGGTTTGGGCTCCAAGGGGTACCCATGTTTTGGAGGGAGTGAGGAGATAGACCATATTCGGACGGTGGCGCCAGCGCGTGTGTGGGACGTCCACTGAACCCACATTGGTTTAATTTTTAATAAAAAAACATTATTATTTTTCTTTTAACTGGAAAAAAAAAAAGAGGAAAAGGTCCTCCCGTTCGCACGTACATTCTAAGGCTCACAACATTTTTCGCTCCTTACCGTTCCACGCTGAAGACCTATAAAAGGTGTGGCCTTCAGTAGTTCAAAGACTTCATTTTTCCACTTCATTTCATTTTTCCTCTCCTCTTCCATTTTAGTTTTCCAAGCAGTGGGTTTAGAAAGGGTTTGTGTTCCGGTCGGTAACGGTGCATTTCTGATCGGGTTTCTTTTGGCTATTTTATCATGGGACGACGTGGAAATTTTCAGATCTACTTGCACACTTGGGCAGAGCCGCGAAACGTCTTAAAGAGAGCGAGCTCCACGACTCAGCCTATAACGAATTTCTATTTTTCAGGTTTTGCTCTTTGCTTGATCTCATACGATGACCGTTTATTGTTCATCGTTCTGAGGTCCTGCCATTTCCAACACCTATGAAAGGAAAAACTCAAAATCTTCCGGTGGGACCTAAAACCCAAAAACATCTTCCTTGGCAAACCTATGAAGAAAGCATAGATTGGATATCCAATCCAACAAATGTGCTTCTAACCAATTGATCATTGCAAACGTTAGTTGCTGATTTGCCTCTTGTTTAAATTTTTTAGGAGGAAATTGAATTAACCTATGAAGCAGAGTGAAATTGAATTATACTGCCTGTAGGAACCTTTACTGTTTCCAATCTGGGCATGTTTGGAGTGGACTGGTTTGATGCTATACTTCCTCCTGGCCAAGTGAATAATGGGAGTTAGGCTACTTATACGTAAGTAAGCAATGGATTTTTTTCTGGTCCCTTTGTTTCTTTGTGCTTTGTGTTGATTATTCCGCACTATGTCAGAGAGCTATCATGGCCGTTGGAGCATCAAAGCCAATTGTTGTCACTGATGCTGATGGCTTTTTTAGCGTGAAAAGTAAAATGGTGGTGAATTCTGTTTCTTCTAACATTTTGTTCCTCTTCTCATATCTATTTATTATGAATGCTAAATTTAAGGTTAGCTACAGTACAGTCTCTAATCTTAAGAATAACTGATTAAACCAATAAACCATCTAAGTCATCTAAACCAATAAGACATCTAAAATATATTGAACTGTATTCATGGATGTTGATCAACACAATGATTCTCAGTATATTCTAAGTCATCTACTTTAAGGGAATTCTTGGTTTAAGTTTTGTGGAGTATTGTTAACAATAGTTTAGCAGAGGAATGGAAAGCGTGGGAATAGACATGCTTGTACTTAAATTTACACAGGAGCTAGTTTTATTTGCTTGAAAATGACATGCAAGTGTTTGGTTGGTAGAAATGAGATCTATTGGTTTAGAAGGAAGATAAACAAAGTTGTGGGAATCTTCTGACATTCAATTTTACCATATTAGTTATGTACAATGATGCCAAAAAGCAATTGAATTTTTAAGGACCATTGCAACTTTAAACTGTGATATGTATAATGCTTGAACATCTCTATAACAACGGAATACAATGAATGTGTCTTAGGCTAGTTTAGATCTTCTATAACAACTAGAGGAACATTGAGATTTAGAAGATTGCATATTGAATGAAACTTGAAGTGATTATTACATGTTGTATTGCTTGTGATGAAAGCCTTTTAATAGCTTTCTTAATTATAGGTTGTATTGCTTATGATGAAACCTTGTAGATTCCAATGTTGATTTCACCTCAAAGAACAACTTCATCACCAAATTTGTTCCTATTGTTTGACTCAAATCAACTCATGACCCCACTTTCACTTCATCAAACTCAAAATTTTCAAGATCTTTATCCATAATCTTGATCCAGTTTGACTCAAATATAGAAGCTCAATTTCATGATGTCAAATCTTGCAAGCTTGTAAATTTTGTATTTTGTGAACTTATATAATTACAAATTATATTTGGTATACTTTTATTGTTGGATAATTTTTTATTTTGTAATGTACAAATTAATTATAAAATTTTAAATATGAAAGGAAGCTATGGTATTTGATGCATTATCAAGTATTTTATGTATGTATTTAGCTAAAAAATAAGCACCTTTAATGTAGATGGATTACGAAATTTCAATGTATAAGTTCGTTATAACATAAAACTAAAGCTATATATATATATAATAGCATTAAGAAAAGGTTATTTTATGTTAAAGATAACATTATAAAAAGTTATTATATGTCAAAGATAGCACGAAAAAAGGTTATTGTAAGGTAAAGATAGCATTAAGAATAAGCTATTATACATTAAAGGTAACCTTAATAACTAAAGCTATAAAATGTTTTCATAGCAAGGCATATATGCTATATCTTCTTACTCTATTATAGCATCTGATATAGCCATGCAAAAATGTTATAAAAAGTTCTTGACTTTTAAACATGGGCTATCAGGACCTTCAAAAAAGGCTATAAAATGTCTATTATAGCTTTTTTTTCGTTAGCTATCATATTCGTTATTTCTTGTAGTGAAAGTGAGTTTAATTCTGCCTCGATTACTTCTTTCCACTGAAGCTAATCTTTTCTGACATTCTTCAACAGATTTTGGTTTAGAATCCTCATTTTCAGACATAATATCAAGAGCAACATTATACGCAAAATTGTTGTCAATAACTACATTAGTTCGATTCCATCTTTTTCCTATCATGACATAGTTTATTGAAATCTCATTGTTATCTTTATGTATTTCACTTTCCTCACTAGTCATGTCGAGATTTCTTTATGGGTATTTACATCCCCAACTAAGTCTTTTTTACTATTAATTATTTTTTGTTTTCGAGGATTTTTATTTTTGGAACCCACTGGTCTACCACGCTTCTGGCATGTTCCAGACTCATTAGTGATAACTTGTTGTGTTAGGATATTAATATTTGTGGAACATTTGCAGCTGGTTAGTTACTTTCTTTGCATCTATAAATGCATCTAGTAATTGATTTGTTATAATTTGCAAATGAATTGTTTTCTGAACTTCAAATTCACATTGATTAGTATGAGGATCTAAATGAGACAATAATGATGCATTCCATGTAATTTATTTTTCCAATTTCTTAATTCCTCCCCCTAATGTTGGAAAATTTATCTCATTAAAATAATACATCACCCGTCAGGGGTTCAAGAGATAATAATCGATGGTGAATCATATCCCATATATATTCCTAACCTCCTTTTAGGACCAATCTTAGTGCGTTGTGGCAGAGCAATTGGAACATATACTGCACATCCAAAAATTTTCATGACCATAAGCTAATTGTAATGATGAGTACTTATGATAAGCTATTGATCTAATGTATATAAGTGACGCTGCATGCAAAATAGCATGTCCCCATATAGATGAAGGAAGTTTAGCTCTCACAAGTGGTTATGCAATTAATTGCAAACATTTTATGAATGATTCTGCTAAACCATTTTGTGTATGAATATGAGCTATAGGATGTTCAACACTTATTCCAATTGGCATATAATAATTATCAAAAGCTTGAGATGTAAATTCACCAACATTATCCAGACGAATGATCTTAATTATATAATCAGAAAATTGTGCACTTAACTTAATTACTTGAGCAAGTAAACTTGCAAATACAAAATTTCGACTTGATAATAGGCACACGTGTAACATCTACTGGATGCATTTATTAATACCATGAAATATTTAAATGGTCTACTTGGTGGGTTAATAGATCCACACATATCACCATGAATCCGTTCTAAAAATGCAGGTGATTCAGTTCCCGGTTTAGCTGGTGATGGTCTAATTATTAATTTGTCTTAAGAGCAAGCATCACATGACAACTCATTAGATTGAAGAATCTTTAAGCTCTTCAATAGGTGTCCAATTGAATTCTCAACAATTCCTCTCATCATTATAGACCCTGGATGATCTAATCTATCATGCCAAATAGCAAATATATCTAAATTCATGAATTTCAGCTTCATTGTTGCATATGTTTCAATTACTCGTATATGAGTATAATACAATTCAGAAGATAAAACAAACAATTTTTCCAATATACATTTTTCATTTGAGATAGTGGAGATAATATATGGATATTCCACATTATTCTTACGATCAGTCCCAATATGATAGCCATTGCAACGTATGTCTTTAAAACTCAGAAGGTTTCTCTTTGATTGACTAGAGAACAATGCATTGTCAATTGTAAATTTTATTCCTCTAGGCAATATAATATTTGCTTTTTCAAAACCTTTGATCAAGTTTGCAGAACCTAATATTATATTTCCTTTTTCTTTCAACATTGTCAATTTGAAAAAATATTTTTTATTTGTAAGTATTATGTTTGTAGTTGCACTGTCTTCCAGACATAGATCTTCTTTGCTCATTTTTTAAATACTCAACATATGAAAATGATCCACGTTTCTTCATTGAAAGAAAATAATTACAATAAAAAAAAAAACAACACTTAAAATATACAAAAGTTACTAAAAATAAATGAAGATAGATAAAAGAAAACAACAACATCAAGTCTAGATATTCTGAAAGTCAAAAGAAACACTTGATGTTCAACCAACTATGTCAATCTTCTCTTCAGAAGAATCAAAGAAGTCCGCCACATCTAAATTTGTCATGTGGGATGGGTCAAATATGTCACTATCCTGGTATGCAAAATTTGTTTCCATATTTTTCTCTTTTTCTTTCAAGGAAGCTTGATAAAGGTCAACTAATTGTCTTGACGTATGAGAAGTACATGACCAATGTCTAATCATTCCGCATTGGAAGCATTTATTTTCAACACTCTTTGAACTCTTATCTTTTGGAGTTTTTCCTTTGTGATCATCATTTTACGTGGTTCATTTGAAGTTTAAATGATTAGAACGACCACCACGAAAATAATAATTATTTCTTCCTCTACAAGAATTATGACCTCAACCACGACCTCAACCACGATTATTAACATTCACAACATTCACTTCAGTGAATGGTGTTGTTCCAGTTGGTCGAGATTCGTGGTTCTTCATCAATAACTCGTTATTTTGTTCGGCCACGAGAAGACATGAAATTAGTTCAGAATATTGTTTAAAACCTTTCTCTCAATATTGCTACTGCAGGAGCATATTCGAGACATGAAATGTAGAAAATGTCTTCTCTAACATATCAATATTAGTAATTTTTTGTCCGCATAACAACAATTTGAACTGATTTTAAATCATGCGGAATTGTAATCACTTATTGATTTAAAATCTTGTAGTTTCAAATGCATCTACTCATAACGGGTTTTAGGAAGAATAACTATCTTTTGATGATAATACCTTTCTTTCAAAAAATTTCACAAGATACAAGGATCTTTTATTATATTATATTCCATTTTTAATCCCTTATGGAGATGATGACAAAGGAAAATCATGGTTTTTGCTTTGTCGTGACTGAATGCCGTATTTCCTTCTTTAATTGTTTCTCCCAAGTTCATAAAATTTAGGTGAATTTCAGCATCTAGCACCCATGACAAATAATTATTGTCATTAATGTCAAGGGCTACGAATTCTAATTTTGTAAGGCCTGTCATGAACACTATTACAAAATATTATATTTATATTAGAAATTTAATGTGTATTAAATATGAAAATAGAATATGGAGAAAATATAATATAATTATATTTATATAATAATAATAAATAAATAAAATATAAAATAAAATAACTAAAATCATAGAATAACTAAAATTAAAAAAATTGGATAATTGAAAATTAATGGAATTTTGAAATGGATTTCTCACCAATGTGCATTATTTTGAGATCCACAAATGCCAATATTTATAGACAAAGTGACAAGTAAGATGCGGACTTACATGAATACCAAACATAAATTATTACAAGGCACATGAACGATATGAAAAATGCTACTCCACATCTAGTAAGACTGAGAGATTTGAACCATGGAACTCTTGATCACTAATACATTCTACATGTTAATTGAATTATAATCATTTTATCACATTGGATTTCAATCTTGTTCCTTATTATCATGGACATTCAATATTGAGTGAATTCTAATGTTAGCTGATTTTGAAACTAAGCTTAAAACCCAAAGACAAATTATGGGCAAAGTTGTTTGGATATAAGCATACTTAAGAGTGACTTTAAAATGGATAAAATCATCTTTATGACTTCAAAATCATTTTGAAACAAGGGCTTTTACTAATTAAAATTCTATTTTCATGAAAACTGTGTTTAAAAAGTATAAAATCAAACATTAAATTGATATTGAACATGATAAAGGTGATTCTAACGATCTCAAAATTCACTCCCAAATGCGCTTTTAACCATTCAAATCGTTTCGATTTTGAAACATATGAAACTAATTTTAAATTATCAAAAACATGTTTGAGAGTAATTTTGACCAAGATAATAGTGATTTTAACTATTTCAAAACCATTCCGAAAAATGCTCCTAAAACTTGTCCAAGTCATACCAAGTTCAAATCAAGCTATTGGAAAATTTACAAGAATTGATATATTACCTTAACTTTATCAAGATATAGTTGAGGAGCAATGATCTTCCTTTGGTGAACCCAAATTGGGCCACTTGAAGCCAAAATCCCCAGGCCCAATAACGGCCCACGATCCTTCGACAAGTGATCAGGCTTCCCCAAACTCAAAGACGTTGACAGACTCATTTCCTTCACCGTCTCCATTTCCGTTATGCACAATATCTGAATCGTCCCGCTTGAATACACAAAGTTCCGCCCTAAAATCCCCAAACAATCAATCAATCAATCAATCAAAATCTGAATGAAGGGTCGAAAGGAATTTCAAAATCGATTACCGTATCGATTCCGCCACAGCTCCAAATGCGGGAAGAGATTCGAAGTCCAATTATGTGTTATCGAATCGTCTTCTGTGTTCTTCGTCTGTGAAGTCAGGGCTCGGATGTTCTTGATTTCAGAGAGGTTTCCGAAGAGAGAAGAAGAAGGTGAGGGACCGTCGATTCCTTGTTTACGGAGCTTCGATCTTAGTCTTTCCGGTTTCCATAACAATGATTCAAACAGATGAAGAGAAATTAAGAAGAGAAGAAGCGCAGTCGGAGAGAGTACCATCACCGCCATTGTTGATCCTGCTCCGAGCTCTGATTCCATATCGATTCTGATATTGCTCTCTTTCACTCGATTGTTACTTTGAATTTTGATTTAGTATTATATTATAAATATGTGCTTGGCTGATGGATTTCACTCTTTTTTAATGCCACGTAACTCTTAGAAATAGTTGAGGCTGAAATTCAACATTTTTTTTCTTTTTTTTTAAAGGAGAGATCCGCTGCATGAAGTTCGGATGGATGTTTTTGTGTTTTTGTATTTATTATTGAAAGAAAACAAACAACGTACTAAAGAAATTAGAAAGTAGAATGACATAATTGTAAAGGATGTAAACCAAGTCAGATCCTTCGGCAATGGTCAAAATGGTTAAATTGTGTAATTTGCTTTTTGTCCAAATCATTCATTTAATGCCATGTGTATATAGCATTATTATTTGGGTAATAATTAGGTTGTACCTAATCATGTGCAACCCTTTTTTATACCCAAAGAAAAAATATTAAATAAAATAAAAAAGATTATTTATCATGTGTCATAATTTTATTGGGTAATCTCTTGAGATAGATCAAGATAGGTGCCACCAAAAGAGCACCCAAGTTTTTTTTATTTATTTTTTATTTATTTTGTTCTTTTAAAAATTCTTGTAGAAATAGTACACTATTGCTACGGTAATGATACTGAGAGAAAATTATCACAAATTCCTCTTTTGTTGAGACGACAACTTTTATCTTCCTTTTCTTGGTTTTTTTAAACATATCGATATATCTTTTACTACCTTTTTATTAGTACCAGAGTTATGGCCAGTGCCTCCTTTGCTACAAATGTGAATGGTTAATTCAACAACCTCACCTTCTATAGCCATTCGTTGATTAACTCTTGAACTAGATTACAATCATTAAGTTAGATAGAAACAACTTTTTGTTATGGAAAAACTTGGCTTTCCCCATCATAAGGAGCTATCACTTAGGGGGGCACTTTGACTAGAGAAAAGGCTTGTCACCCAAATTCGTCCAACTGATCAGCCTAGAAACGCAAACCTCTATGCAAGGTGCAACACAACAAGTTGCTGCTTTTGAAACCACTACTTTAGAGGCTTCGAGCTCCACCACGAGTTCACCCGTTACAATAAATGCTCAGTATGATTCTTGGTTTACTAATGATCAACTTCTTTTGGGATGGTTGCATAACTCCATGACAGCTGAGGTTGCAACACAAGTCATGGGTCATAAGAATGCGAAGAGTCTTTGGGATGCCATTCAGGAGTTGTTTGGGCTCCAATCTTGAGCTGAAGAAGACTACATTTGTCAGGTATTTCAATCTACCAACAAAGGATCTATGAGAGTGATTGACTATCTTTGCTTTATGTCTTTTCACGCAGATAACTTAGAATTGGCCAGAAGCCTGTTCCAACTCGTTCTCTGGTCTCTCAAGTCTTGATCGGACTCAATGAAGAATACAATCCGGTGGTAGCACCGATCTAGGGAAAGATAAATATCAAATGGTCTGACCTACAGTTAAGCTATTAAGCTTTGAAAAACGTCTTGATGTATAGAACACTCACAAAACAACTTCTCTTGTAAACTCCACATCTGGAAATTTTACCACAAGTAGTGGATTCAAAAATGGAGGAAATAGACAGCAACAAAACTTTACCAAAAATCGACCTCTTTATCAGAATAATGGGAACAAAGGGAATGGTCATGAACAAGGGTGAAGGATCTCATATTTAAGAGTTTCATGAGCGTGTTCGGATCGCTCCGATCTCACCGTAATCGAAATACAACATTATACATTCAACACATACAATTATGCAAATAAACTCTAATTAATGGCATGTTAAGAACAAGATATTAACAAAGGGACATAGTTCTATACCAGTTGAAGAAAATCTTCAATCTTTGGAACTCCAACGCAGCGGAACCCTCCAAGTGATCTACCAACGCCTGACAGAAGTGTCGACTGCAGCAGCATGAACAACCGTGAACTAACGATCGCAACGGGGATGACACCACCACTAAAGATCCCCGAGTATTCTCGGAGTGAAAACCCAAAGGGTGGGCTTTGGTGAATTTGGTAGAGGAAGGAGGAAACACAAATCGTGTAGGCAATAAGCAAGTGAGAGGGAAAAATTCGCTATCGCATAACAGAAATGCTTATCGTTTAGGAGGAGCTACACGATCATGTAGAATTTATTGAACGATCGTTTAGAAAAAAAAAGTACATGATCGTTTAGTAAAATCGACACACTATATGATAGTTTAGACAAGCTATCCGATCGTGTAGGAAATAGCGTGCGATCGTTTAGCACGAGGTGGACGATCGTTTAGGTGGAGAAGAGCTATCGTATAGTCTCTCGAGCGATCATTTACTTTCACCAACGCGCGCTTCCGAATTCTCTGGACGATTGAACTCCGGGTGATTAAAAAATGAAAACTCTTTTCATTTTAACTCATCGGTTACAATAACCGACGTTGCCCACCAACCCACGTCCAAACGTGAAATTTGGCATAATTATCTTATAATTAACCAATTAATTAATAAATAAATATAATCATATTATATTTATATCCTATAGTTTGATATCACATATCTACTATAATATTTTCTCCTCTTTTTGATATAAATCATATTTATATCTAATTTCCTCCAAAATAATGTATCTCATACATTTGCCAATTATATCATATATAATTAATTAGTTCAATTATATAATATATAATCGAACTTCCTCTTGTCAATTTGAACCTTTCAAATTAACCTAAATACTGATTCTCGACTTTATCCAAGCTACCCAAGGGACCTAATGGACCTGTGGCTCGAAGTTTCAACGGTACGTGAATAGCTGACTAAACTCTTTAGCCATGAGATCCACCATCCGTTAATTGTCAGGCATTCCACTAAAGATCAACAATTGAACTCTTCTTACCACAGATATATTTTTGTGTCCATCGGATATAACCAATCATGAGTACGATGACCCTTCACAGTGGTAGTTGGAATGGTGGGAATAGCCGACCCACTTGTCAAGTGTATCACAAAAAATGACACACTGCAATGATCTGTTATCAACTGTATAACAGAAAATTCTCCCCAAATATGAACTTTCAAGCACAAAATGGTTGACCAAACGTACCAGCTCAACAAGCAAACCAAGCTTTCTTAACAACACAAAGCACTAATCCATTCATTGTCAGTTGAAGTGGTGGTTGGTCTCAGCTGGTATGCAGACAGTGGAGCTTCTTACCATGTCATCTCAAACCTCCATAATATGACTCATGCTACAAAATATGGAGGCAATGAAAAGGCTACTATTGGTAATGGTATTGTCTTACCTATTTCTTACATTGGTTCATGCTCTCTAACCTCTTATAATGGTCTATTGAATCTGAAAAACATGTTATGTGTTTCGGAAATAACAAAAAAATTGATAAGTGTATCTAAATTGGCTCAAGATAACAAAGTGTTTCTTAAACTTTACGACAGTCATTGTCTTGTTAAGGATACACATATGGGCAAGGTGATGTTGAAAGGGGAGC
This sequence comes from Benincasa hispida, assembly GCF_009727055.1. Taxonomy (NCBI): domain Eukaryota; kingdom Viridiplantae; phylum Streptophyta; class Magnoliopsida; order Cucurbitales; family Cucurbitaceae; genus Benincasa; species Benincasa hispida. The sequence continues at coordinate 47,295,147 of NC_052360.1, read as the reverse complement.
TTAATGATGGATTATACAAGGTTGGAATAACAAGAGCCACTAGAAGTGCTTCAAGATCAAGAGTTTCTTGAAGTCGAATAGTAAAATAATGGCTTCCTCTACTGTTGTTTAGAATAGTAGATGAATGTTAATGTGTTCAAGAATATTTTACATAGGAGAGTTGGACACCCATCTCTAAAAATTTTGAATTATGTAGTTAAAAGGTGTAATCTGCCAGTGAAATCTAATGAAGCTTTTTATTTTTGTGAAGCTTGTAAGTATCGAAAATCTCATGCTCATCCTTATTCAGTCTCTTTATCTCATGCATTAGCACCGTTTGGTTTAGTATATTTTGATTTATGGGGTCCTGCTCCTCTTATGTCCACAAAAGGGTACCGTTACTATGTGCATTTTTTGATGACTTTAGTAGATTTGTATGGATATATCCTTTGAAGTTAAAGAGTAATACTATGGTCGCTTTTAATCACTTCATCACAATGGTCAAGAATCAATTTGGTACAATTGTTAAGGCCTTCTAGTCGGACAATGGTGGTGTGTACAAGAAAATACATCAAATGTGTTCTACTCTAGGTATTAAGTCCCGATTCTTATACCCTTACACTTCAACTCAAAATGGGCGGGTCAGAAGAAAAAACCGACGCATAGTTGAAATGGGAATTACAAATCAAGCATAACTCTGATGGCTCTATTCAAAGGCATAAAACCAGGCTTTCTGCCAAGGGCTTTCATAAAAACCTTGACATCGACTTCTTCAAAATATTTAGCCCTGTTGTTTAAGCATCCACTATACGTGTATTATTAACCCTTGTTGTTACAAATAATTGGGAATTTTGACAATTAGACTTCAATAATGCCTTTCTCAATGGTAAATTAAACGAATATCTGTACTGAAGAAACCCTGATTACAGAGGACCTTTGAGCGGAAGCGAATTGTCCAAATTTCATTGTGAATGAACTCATACATTTACAGTCATACAAAATAGACTATGCACAAAACTTAAATTACAACATGCTTCTGAAATAAAAACAAAGGATAAGAGAGTATACCTTTGAATAATCCTTCTTCAAGTAAATCCCCAATCAAATTTGTTCACGAACACAGTGAACAACTCGAACACCCTCGAAAAACAACAAGCAACAACCAGACACTACCACTAGGTTACCTTGGTATTCTCGGTATGAGAATCCAAGAGTGGTGGGCTCTAGCTTATTTTGGTTAGAGGGAAGGTTTGGTGTGGAGGAGGAAGACGATCGTGTAAACAACAACACAATTGTGTAGACGATGAAGTCTATCGCATAGACAAGGCACTCGATCGTATAGTCTCTCATGTGATCGTATATTAAGACTTTCTCACTCGATTACTAAAAACGTCAGTTCTTTTGAGATTTGAAATCAAATTTCATTTTTATCCCAAATTTTTCATAAAACTAAATAACTACCCACTAAGGGTGGTTATTGAGAAAAAGAATTTAATTATCAAATAGTTCTTTTTCTCTATTTTATGACATTTAATATAAATCATATTTATATTAAATTTAATAACTATGAATCTTATTCATAGAAAATATATTTGAATCATATTCAAATATTTGTTTCTCCAATCATAACAATAATGTATCAAATTTAACATATCAATTATATCATATATAATTGAATTAAATTAATTATATCATATATAATCAAATTCCCTCTTATTAATTTGAACATTTATAATTAACCCAAAAACTGATTCTCAAGTTAAATCCATTGAGCTACTAATAGGACCTTATGGACCTGTAGCTTGAAGCTCCAACAATACGTGAATAACTTATTAAACTCTTTAATCACATTATCCACCATCCGTTAACTGTCAGACACTCCACTAAAGACCGACAGCTACACTCTTCGCACTACAGATATATTTCTGTGTCCATTGGATATAAAAAATCAACAGTATGATGACCCTTCACAAATTACTCATAAGTACAACTAGGCCAAATTACCGTTTTGCTCCTGTAGTTATATCTAACTTCTTAAGTACCACCGATCCCTCTAATGAACAATAGATCATAGTTCCACTATGATTAAAACCCCTCTCAGGCCAAGAGAGGGTGTGGCGCCACATTATTCAAGACCCAGAATCAACCCTTGAGGGAGCACTTTATCTACGTACTCTTACTTTAGGGAAGAAGTGAATTTCATCTTATATAGCTGAGTTCCCAGCTCTCCAATCAGGCGAATCCCCAAAATGGTAGGCTCGTTGAGTTGGCGATCTGGCCACTCTCACCCATGCAAATCAAAGGACCGCCCTCATAGGCAAAGGTTCATAATTCACTCAAGATTAAGGTCATATTACCTATGGTCATCCTAATGAAATGAAAGTCTCAATTATGAATGGCGTTATATAATGAGACTAAGCATTTCGTGGTCCGGTCATATATAAACTCCTTTGTATAGAATATCACTGCTCGCATGTCTAATACATGAATGATCAGGATCAGATCATTTGTAACACTTTACAACATCTGTAACACCTACAAAGCGGGTCATACTTGTAGTGTCACTAGGATAAGGTATCCAGCCTTATTCATATACTACAGACCATTTAGGTTATCACATGATCTACTTGTATGTCTCCATATACATGTTTAAGTTACAACGATAACCATGGATCTTAGTTTATTGGTTTGTGGTTAATGCAACAAAAATATCAAATATTTCATAGACAATGTGAATAAAATATCATATATTATAAATCACAGAATGTTTGTTCATACAAGTGTTTACAAACTATAGAACCCTACGAGATTTAGGGCATCAACCCCAACATATACATGGCTCAACCTCCCGAATACGTGAATCCTAACTTTCCTCATTACATTTGCAAACTGAAAAAGGCCATACACGATTTGAAACAAGCACCACTTGCTTGGGACAACACATTACGATCTACTTTAACTTTATGGGATTTTGTTAACAGTCAGACTAATACTTCCTTATTTATCTATAATTAAGTTGCCAACATTGTTGTTCTGCTCGTACATGTTCATGATGTGGTCATTACTGGTAATTGTTCTTGGCTAATAAAAATTTTATTACTACTCTGGACAAGTAGTTTGCTTTGAAAGACCTTGGGCTGCTGAGTTATTTTTTGGGCATCCAAGTCTCTCGTACTAATTCTAGACTATTACTAAGTCAAGCCAAGTACATCAATTATTTACTTACGAAGCTCAACTTGACTTCCCTAAAATCGACACACACCCCCTCTGCAATTGGAAATCATTTTTCTCTATCTGATGGTACTCCTTTATTTGATCCTTTTATCTATCGAAGAAAAATTGGGGCTTTGCAGCACTTGATTATCACACGTCTTGACATTGCCTACGTTGTTAACCATCTTAGTCAATTTCTAAAGCAACCATCTGATGTCCATTGATAGGGGGTGCAATGGGTCCTTCATTACCTTAGTGGCACAAAAAATTATGGGTTTATTAATCCCATACTCTGATGATCTTCACATTTGTGCCTATGCTGATGTCGAACGGGCATCAAATACTGATGCTAGAAAATATGTTGTGGCTTATTGCGTTTACTTGGGAAATGCTCTAGTGTTCTGGTCTTCAAAGAAGCAAACCGTTGTAGCTCGATCGAGCATAATCAAAAAATCGAGCCTTGACTCATGCTTCGCTAAAATCACTTGGCTTATGCAGTTGCTTCATGAACTGCGTATTAATAACAATTAACATTGATTATATTGTGCAACAATATGAGTGCTAGTGCCTTGGCCACCAATCCAGTGTTTCCCGTTCGCACTAAGCATATTGAAATTGACGTGCATTTCGTCCACGACAAACAAGGTGATCTTGAAATTCACTACATACCTTCAGCCGATCAAGTGGTTGACTGCCTCATAAAACCTTTGTCTCATTCCCAATTTTCCTACCTTAGATCCAAATTTGGGATAGGTTCCTTACACCTTCATTTGAAGGGGGATGTAAAGGATGTAAAGGAAATCACCAGGCCAAATCATTAAGCACAAATACCATGTAATCATCAAATGGGTCTTTCCTCCAGCAATGGTCCAAATGGTTAAATTGTGTATTTTTTTTTTGTCCAAATCATTCATTTAATGCCATGTGTATAGAGCATTATTATTTTTTTTCCTATTTCTCTTTAGGGTTAATCCTTGTATAAATAGTACACTATTGCTACAGTAATGATTGTATGTCCTAAAACTCGTGGTTTATTGATAAGCGCCCGCAATGCTTGTTGGATGCAAAGCTAAAGGTCCTTCTAGGATCCTTGCAAACACTCACAAAGAAAGCTACTTAGATCGAACTTAGAATCTATGATGGTCACTCTTAGATCCTAAGACAACTCATTCCAGAATTAGCTTGATCAAGAATAATCCAATGAATTGATTTAAATATCAAATCTAAAGAAAGATTTGAAAGAAAAATACAACACCAAAGGGTTGAATAAGCACAAAATTTTTACTATCGATAATCTGAGTTTTGAAGAACATTACAAGCCATTGTATAGGCCAAATGGTCATGGATAGACCAAGAAACTCAAAAGTCATTCAAATACAATTAATTGCAAATTGTAGAAAATAACACCTAGAAACTTGAAACTTAATTGCATACTAAATTATAAGTCAAAATGCAAAACTAGGAATGTAAAAAATCTTCAAATTACCTTAAATATCTCCTCTAGAAGGCGACAAAGTAGATATACACGTTTGACAAGGTTTGACATCACATTTCCCCATGCAATGCGCACTTGACAACATTTTCTTCACAAAATCTGCATACTTTTTTTAACCACCGTGTCATCTTCCAAACTATAAAACTTTTCCCATGCCATCTTCATGCCATTCTCTTCTTGACTCATTGAACTAACATTATATAAAACTTTGGTCTCAAAATTATTTGTCGGTTCTTGTGAATTTGTTAGTTTTTTAAGATGCAGTGTGAATGCCTCTTGAATCTTCTTTGCCTTGCTTCTTGTAATTGGTCCTTTAGGCACATGCAATGGTTCAATATTTGAATTCACATCATCCCCCCTTTATTTAAAATGATTTGTCCTCAAATAAAGGTCTTCATTCCCTACATCAAAAGAAGTCAAATCAGCCACATTGAAAGTAGAACTTATGTTGTACTCACCTCGAAGATCCAATTTGTAGGCATTATCATTTATCCACTCTATCACTTAAAATGGACCATCTCCTCTTGGTTGAAGTTTAGACATCCTTTGATCTGGAAACTTTTCCTTTCAAAGATGAACCCAAACCCAATCACCAGGTTTAAAAATCATTTTCTTTTTCCTTTGGTTCTTGCTATTGACAAACTTTCGATTCTTATTTTCAATCCTTTCTTTGACTTCTTTATGCAAATTTTTTATGTATTCTGCTCTTGAAATAGTTGCATCACTAGTAAACATATTAGGTGGCAAGGGTGACAAATCTAATGGAGTTAATGGATTGAAGCCATACACAACCTCAAAAGGTGAACAATGAGTGGTGCTATGTACTGCTTTATTGTAAGCAAACTCTACAAAAGGTAGAGTATCCTCCCAAGACTTGAGATTTTTAGACATCAATGACCTAAGGAAAGTTCCCAATGTTCTATTAACCACCTCAGTTTGCCCATCGGTTTGTGGGTGACAAGTTGTTGAAAACAAAAGCTTAGTTCCCAATTTACCCCACAAAACTTTCTAAAAATGACTTAAAAATATTACATCTCTATCACTAACAATGGTCTTAGAAATTCCATGCAATCTAACCACTTCCTTAAAGAAAAAATTAGCTATGTTAGTAGAATCATCTGTTTTATTACATGGTATGAAATGTGTCATTTCATTAAACCTATCAACTACCATAAAAATGCTATCATGATGTCTCCTAGTCTTTGGTGGTCCTAAAACAAAATCTATGCTAATGTCAACCCAAGGTTCACTAGAAACATCTAAAGGTGTGCAAAGACCATGTGATTGTGTCTTAGACTTAGTCTCCTTACATTTGAAACATTGTTTGCACACTTTATTCACATCCTTTCTCATTTTCAACCAATAAAAATGTTCAGCCAACATGTTATATGTTTTAAATTCTCCAAAATGCCCCATTAATCCTCCTCCATGAGCTTCCTTCACAAGCAACTCTCGAATGGAACACTTAGGAATACAAAGTTTTCCTTTCCTAAAAAGCATTTCATCAAACACAATATAATCATGCACGTTTCTCCCTTCTAAACATTGAATATACACATCATGAAATTCAGATGTCTCTACTTTATACAGATCAATCATGTGTTTAAAACCAAGAATTTTTGCACTAAGGGAAGAAAACAATGCATACCTTCTTGATAATGCATCAGCCACCACATTATTCTTACCTTTCTTGTAATGAATGACATATGGAAATGTCCCAATAAACTCTACCCATTTAGCATGCCTATTGTTCAACTTTGTTTGGCTTTTGAGGTGTTTCAAGCTTTCATGATCCGTGTGGATGACAAACTCTTTTCGCTACAAGTAATGTTGCCAAACTTGCAAAACCCTTACAAGTGCATGTAATTCCTTATCATATGTGGGGTAGCTAAGTTGTGCTCTATTTAGCTTCTCACTAAAGAAAATGATTGGCCTCTTTTCTTGCATCAAAATAGCTCCAATCCCTATCCCACTTGCATCACATTCAATTTCAAAAGATTGGCCAAAGTTAGGTAAAGCAAAACAAGGTGCATTAGTCAATTTATCTTTCAACTCATTGAATGCATTTTCTTGCTTTTCTTTCCATTCAAATTTCACATTCTTTTTAATAAGTTCATTCAATGGTGAGGCTATGCTACTAAAATCCTTATTAAACCTTCTATAAAAACTAGCTAAACCATGAAAAGATCTCACCTCAGTTGCATTGGTGGGTGTTGGTCACTCTTGAATAGCCTTGACCTTTTCTTCATCAACTTTCACCCCATCCTTTCCAACAATGAATCCTAAGAAATTGACTTGGTCTAGCCAAAAACTACACTTTTTGAAATTGACATAAAGCTTTTCTTCTCTAAGTTTAAGCAAAATTTTCTTGACATGCAACATATGTTCATTCACATTTTTAGAGTAAACAAGAATATCATCAAAGTATACCACAACAAATTTTCCAATGTATTCTCTCAAAACATGATTCATTAGCCTCATAAAAGTACTTGGTACATTGGTAAGACCAAATGGCATAACAAGCCACTCATAAAGACCAAATTTTATTTTGAAAGCCGTTTTCCACTCATCTCTCACATGCATTCGAATTTGATGGTAATCACTTTTAAGATCAATTTTTGAAAACAAGTTTTCATCATGTAATTCATCTAGCATTTCATCCAAACTAGGAATAGGATGTTGATACTTTACCATTATTTTGTTCATGGCTCGAAAATCAACATACATCCTCCATGTTCCATCTTTCTTGGGCACTAAAATGACTGGAACCGAACAAGGACTTATGCTTTCTCAAACATAACCTTTATCCATGAGTTCTTCCACTTGCCTTTGAATTTCCTTGGCCTCGATTGGATTGGTCCTATAGGCTGCCATATTTGGAAGCGTTGCCCCGGGTATGAAGTCAATTTTGTGCTCAATTCCTCTTAAAGGAGGTAGACCCGTAGGTGCATCTTTATGTGGAAACATGTCATTAAATTCCTGTAAAAGAGATTTAAAAGCCATTAGAGTTAGGTTCAGTTACTAAACACATTCCTTTGCATATAAGTACAAAGTTTGGTGCTTCCAATGAAAACATATTCCTTTCTTCCCCCTTTCTCATAACCAAACTCACACTCTTTCTTTTTTCCTCAAAATCACTCTTTTTTCTCTCTTGGTTTTCACTCTCCTTTTGCCCCCTCACTTTTCTCTTCTTTTTTTTTCGTTCTTCTCCTTTAACTTACTTTCTTCTCTCCTCTCTTGATCCTCAAATTCTTTTTTTTTTCTTTTCTAATTTCACTTGATCACATTGTACTTCATATGGAGATAATGGAAGCAAAGTAAACTTCTTCCCCTTCAAAGTAAATGTGTACTTGTTCAACAAACCATCATATGTGACTTTTCTATCATATTGCCAAGGTCGGCCCAATAACATATCACCCACATGCATAGGTACTACATCGCAAAGAACCTCATCCTTATATCTTCCCAAAGTAAAAAAATAAGAACTTGGGAGTTTACCTTCAATTCTCCTTTGTTTGTTAACCATTGAAGTTTATATGGTTTTGGATGTGGATGAGTAGTGAGCTGGAGTCCTTTTACAAGAAAACTACTTACTACATTTGTGTAACTTCGACTATCAATCACCAAGCTACATGGGGTTCCTTCAATCAAGCACCTTGTGTGAAATAACTTCTCCCTTTGATCTTAAACTTTCTCCTCCTTAATCTGCACATTAAGTATTCTTCTTGCAACTAAGGATATAGAGTTACCTTCTTCAATGTATTCATCATCAAACGCTTCGGATCCTTGCTCAAGCTGCCACCTTGTTCATCACATTCATCTTCTGAATCAATAATTCCATTTCTTATGACCATGACTTTTTTATTGACACAATCTTTGCTCATGTGCCCAAATCCTTTGCACTTCCAACATTAAATGGAACCAGATTTCTCTCTTTCCTCTTTTGAAGCTTCATTCTTTTTAGTATAGGTGCTTCCGGCTTCCACTCTTTTAGGAGCCACAAACTTGCCTTTTTCTTCACCCTTATTTACAAAACCATCATTGTTCCAAACATTAGAATTTGAAAAGGTATTAGCTTTAGAATTATACCTCTTAAAATGTTCCTTTTCTTCTTTCAATTGTACTTCAATTTTGATTGCATAATGATACATATCTTCCAAGTATAGTTGTGGGATATATATCAACGATATGAGCAATTTCTCGATTTAAACCTCCAAGAAATCTAGACATGGTGTCTTTTTCTTCTTCTCAAATATTTGCTCTTTTTATCAAAATTTCCATCTCTTGATAATATTCAGCTACACTTTTTATTCCTTGCCTCAAAACTTGCAATTTAGTTCTCAAATCTCTTTTATAATGTTTTGGAACATACCTCTTTCTCATGGCTTCTTTAAGTTCTTCCCAAGTTTCAATGGGATCCTCTTCTTTCCTCCTTCTCTCGAATTTGAGATGTTGATACCAATTTTCCGCATGGTTAGTGAATTCGGCAATGACAAGTCTCATCTTCTTATTCTCACTGATGTGTTGCAATCAAACACGTGTTCTATCTTCCTTTCCCATTCCAAATATGCCTTAGCATCCAACGTTCCACAAAATGGTGGAATTTTGAGCTTGACTCCACTATCTCTATCTTCATGGATTCTTTCTTCTCGTCTAGGGTGCATATTATTTCTTCCTATTCCTCTCATGTTTCCTCTTCCTCCAATTTGTCTTTCTTGTTCAACTAAGTTAATTATTCCCTCATCTTCTTGTAAGACTCTTTGTTGTTATGCCCTTCTTTCTTGCCTATCTTCCCTCATCATTTCCATCATGCCTTGAATGGCTTGAAGAATAGCAATATTAGTATTTTGTACTTGTGGTACTCCTTCACCCTACGACATTTTAAAGTTAGTAATAAAAGGACCTCACCACACTTCTCACCAATTTCACTCAAGAACACTCGTGTTTATCACTCAAGGGTAGGCTTTTGGTACTAGGTCAAAGATGTAAGGGTTAACTTATATTTTTGGAGCAATCTCACTAAAAGTTTGATAAAACCCAATTCAAAATGATCAACTCTCACAAACTAAGACTAAAGTAACTAAACTTAGGCTAAAAATAAAACAAATATGGATTTTTTTTTTTCAAATGAATGATAAGAAACTTTCATGTGCTTTGGATTTTTGATTTCTTTTCTTCTTCTTCTTCTTTTTTTTTTTTTCCTTGCTGACTTTTTTTTTTCTTTATGATCCAAGAGCTGATTTGAAGAAGTTTTCAAGACAAGTTATAGTATATCTTGTTATAAGATGTAAGCAATTGCTATGGAGAAAAAAATTAAAATATCAAATCTAAAGATAACACCTCTAAAGTTGGCCAAGAACGATGAACAAATGCTCTGATACCAAATGATAAGCGTCCGCGATGCTTGTTGGATGCAAAGCTAGAGGTCCTAGGATCCTTGCGAACACTCACAAAGAAAGTTACTTAAATCAAACTTAGAATCTATGATGGTCACTCTTAGATCATAAGACAATTCACTCCAGAATTAGCTTGATCAAGACTAATCCAATGAATTGATTTAAATATCAAATCTAAAGCAAGATTTGAAAGAAAAATACAACACCAAAGGGTTGAATAAGCACAAGCTTTTTACTATCGATAATCTGAGTTTTGAAGAACATTACAATCCATTTTATAGGCCAAATGGTCGTGGATAGACCAAGAAACTCAAAAGTCATTCAAATACAATTAATTGCAAATTGTAGAAAATAATACCTAGAAACTTGAAACTTAATTGCATACTAAATTATAAGTCAAAATGCAAAACTAGAAATGTAGAAAGTCTTCAAATTGCCTTAAATATCTCCTTTAAAAGACGGCAAAGTAGATATGCACGTTTGATAAGGTTTGACATCACATTTTCCCATGCAGTGCACACTTGACAACATTTTCTTCACAAAACCTGCACACTTTTTTTAACCATCGTGTTGTCTTCCAAACTATAGAACTTTTCCCGTGCCATCTTCATGTCATTCTCCTCTTGACTCATTGAAGTAACATTATATAAAACTTTGGTCTCAAAATTATTTGTCAGTTCTTGTGAATTTGCTAGTTTTTGAAGATGTAGTGTGAATGCCTTTTGAATCTTCTTTGCCTTGCTTCTTGTAATTGGTCCTTTAGGTAATTGCAATGGTTCAGTATTTGAATTCATATCCTTTGTAAACATTTAACATATTCTATTTTGCAATGAAGTTGTTATTGAGATTTATTCAATAAAGATGTTATTGAATATGTGAATTGCACTTCTTAACCCTAAATCCAATAAACTAAGAATCCCTAGCTATAGCATGAATTCTTGAACTTTATGTGGAGACATAAAAGTGGATGAAGTTCGAGTATATACCAAAATGGTCTTAGGGACAATGTTAGGGACCTTACCTTAGGACACTATGGATATGCCCCACTTTGTATTTGATACAAACGATGTAATCCTGACTCATTAATGTGGAGACATGCGAGTGAGGGCATCCTATATAATGAATTTCCATAAGACCAGACTATGAAATAGTTACTTTTACTTTATAAAGTCATTTATTGTTAAGACTGACTATTTCAATTCGATGACCTAGGTACCTCAATCTTAATCTTGAGCTAACTATGAACTCCTATTTATTCGGGATTATCCTTTAATTGGCATAGGTGAGAGCGAATCAACATTACCGACTCAATAAGCTTCCCATTTTAAGGGTAAGACCAGGTAAATAGCTAGGGACATAGTCCTGCAAGATGGAACTCACTCCTACCCGATTCTAGGAATAGTAGGTAGGTTGTTATCTTAAGTGCTGACTCCGGATCTTGAACAAGGGGCCCTCCTTTCATTGACCCGAGAGGAACTTGGTTTGGTGATTGGACCACAAAGCAATTATTAATAGAGGATCAGAGAGACTTAAAGAGCAAGATGTATTTAGGGGAATTGGAGTGTATGGCGGAATTTGAGGTTTCATTCTGAAAAATGGTAAAACTGCCTAGGAATAAGAATTATAGCAACTCATGTGACATGCACATGACCACAATTTTCTAAATCTCTGATTTGCCCTTGTCTTGTTCGAAGATGTTGTTGTTGATGAAACTACAAATACCAGGTAATTTCAAAATAAAAAATACAGGGTAATTGTTGATATTTGTCAAGGACAACTGCCCTCATAATCTCTATATTTTATTATTATTTTAGATTCTATTTAACCACTTTTCGAATTTATCTCACCTTAATAAAATATCCAGATTTTTCTACCAAATCTATATTTGAAATATCCATATATTATTAAAACTTCTTTTATCCATATATTTTATTCAAATTTCTATATTGTTTTCATAATTATATACATACATTTTTAATGAATTAGTTGTATATTTCTCATATTTTTAATAAATTAGTTGTATATGTTATTTTCTATATTATTTTTACGTTTTGGGAAAAGAAATATCACTTCCTAAAAAAAATGGTCATGCGTTGATTGCACAAGGGCTGTTGCTCCCTACATTACTTACACAAAGGTTTCATCGATTTAGGTTTTCTTATGGTTTCTTTAACAATCTACTGTTTTTGTTATAACCTTACAATTAGGTTTTGATTTAAAATAAACTAATCTCTTCCTCATTTTTCTCTCTTTTGAAATTTAAATTTATTTTTAATCTAAAAAATTAAGTTTTGATAACTACTCCACGAATTAATTTAAAATAAACCAATCTCTTCCTTATTTTCTCCTCTAATGATTCAAATTGGCTATTTATTTTGATTTGATTTAACCACTTTTCGAAAATATTCTGAATTAATCGATATTTAATTTATTTATCACCATTTAGATTTTAATTTATAATACATATTTTTTAGTTTTTATATTATTTTATTCATTTTTATTATTCTAAATTCGGATTATTTTTTTTTAATTAAGATTTTACATAATATTTTATATATATTATCAACTATAAACTGTATAACATTTACATTTGATCATTTTATATTTTTTAATTACCTTTTATTCATTATCATCTTATTATATTATTACATCATTAATTTATCTTTTTGACAAATAAATAAGTATTCACTTTTGTATCTTGCTGTTTTTGCTATGCCTCTACAACGAGTTAGACCTTTTTCACAGGTTTAGGTTTTTGTGGTTGATGAAGATATAAATACAATGTATTTGTTGAAGTTATGAAAATGGAATTATGAATAAGTGTAATTGTAAATAAACAAACTCCCCTCTTGATTTTTCTCCTCGAATTATATTTGAATTTATATTTTATTATCAAAATAGATTTTATCTAACTACTTATCGATTTTTTTTTAATCAGAATAAACAAAAACTTACGGTTTTTTCTCTCCAATTTATATTTGAATTTATTTTTTATTATCAAATTTGATTTTATCTAACTAACTTTTGATTTATTTATATGTTTGTTACAAATTCAATTGTATCTAAATATTTTTTTTATTATTTTATATATATTGTTATCAAATTAATTTGATCTTTTTTTTCTTTATATTCTCGATGTTTTCAATTTTTCATATACAAACATATAAAAATGGCTTGTGAACCTAAAAAAAACATATAAATGAGAATTAAATTTTAAATGTTTGAAACTTGTTGGTGTGTATATATATATTTTTTAGTTTATTATTAATATTAATAATATTATTAGTCCTAGTATTCTTATCTTATTCTTATTATTATTATTATTATCATTTAGTTATTATTATTATTAAAAGAGGCTAAACAAAAACCCTAATCTCATCTTCTTCATCTTTTTCATTTAGCCGCCTCCAAAATCTCATTTTCTCCTTTGCAATCTCATTTCTTCGATCGCTGGTTTAGCAACTCTTTCTTGAATTCCATCATCTTGGCTAGCTTTTAACGACCACCCTCACCAAGTTGTTGACCTTTTTTCGCTTACACACATGTTTTCTTGAACACAATGATGTTCTGGGATTAATAGTGTTTAAAATTGGCTTTCAAGATCCAATGAGCAAAATGGTGACAGGGAATAAAGATAATGAGATTCCCTACAACTAGTTTGGTGTCAAAAACAATCATACTTCCAATGGTCACATCGTCATGAAGTTGCAATTCCTTCACATATTCATTTGCCAACAACAACTTTATTGGTAAAATCAACTTTGCTCTTTCTCACCTTGGAGGAAGTCCATTGTTGTATACATCTATAAGTTTCTAATGATTTCCATGGACAACTCGTCATCTTCCCTTGCATAAAGGACCATATTGGGTGATTTTTTATTTTGCTTCTGAAATATTTAGATACTATGTATTTGTGGTTCTAGAATGTTTAGGTAGGGTGTATTTGTGGTATTCCAATTGTTTTTAAGGAGTGTATCTCTACATTTTCATTTGTACTTAATTTTGTTGTTTTAGGATAGTTTTGTCATTTACTAATTAGTATTTTTTTTTATTATATAAATTCATTTTGCTATTTTTATAATTTTGAAACTTTTTTTTGCCATTTTTCTAAATGAAACTTTAAAATTTGTTGTTTCTCTTGTTAGCCCATGTATTTACAAAGGTAAAATGATATTTTTGACCCATTTGTAATTACGAACAACTTGTGAAAGATCGACTTATTAATCATGGATAAATCAAGTGGACAGAAATATGGAGAGTGCAACTACTGGGTTTTAGTGGAGTATCCAAGTAGTTAACGAATGTTGGTTAATTAGGTTAAAGAATTTAGTCGGTTAATCTCGAATCGTTGGAGCTCATGATCTGTAGGTCCATTAGGTCCCCTGCTAGCTCATATTAGACTAAACCTTAGGACAGTGTGATGAGAGAATTTAAAACGTTCAAATTCAGTTTAGGAAATTATTGTTAATTATATGTGATATAATTGATGTTTAATTGTTGAACTAAACAAAGGAGAGTTGAAAAATATTTAAATATGATTTAAATATAATATATGAATAGAGATTCATGTTCGGAATTAGTGTTCATTATTAAATTTATTATTTGATATTAAATTAATTTTATTAATTAAATTGTTTAATTAATTATTTAAAATTAATTATTAGCATTAATTTTATTTAAAAGTGATTTAAAGAAATTTTATTTAAAATTAATTACTTGAATTAATTTTAATTAAAATTAAAATTTATTTTAATTCATTTTTGGAAAATAAAAGATTAAAAGAATATTAGGGTTACTGAATTTTCCCACTAACTCTAACACCTAACTGATGCGTTATTTTATTGAATGGAAATGTGGATGATATGCGTTGATGGATTGCGTTGTGCACTCAAGTTTCCCAGTTGAATTCAAGTGTAAATTCCTCTAAGTTTCATGGTAAGTCCAGGGTCGAACACAAGGACTTGTGAAAATAGTTGCGTTGGTAATGTTTATGAAAACTTTGTGGTAATCAAGTAAATAAATAAAGTGTTGGGTGTGTTGTTGCGTTGATGAAAAAGAAGTAAATAAAGGCGGCAGATTTGAGAAAGATAGTTGTGTTGATAGATGCAATTAGTATGCGATGAACAGGTTGAGAAGATCTTTAGCTAGCACTCGGGAATGCGTCAAACTTTGCGATTATGTTACAACCATGCATGGCAAATCATTTCCCAATGTAAGTGCGATGCTGCTAAGTCTAGGACGCATGTGTTGAATGCAAAATGTCCATAGAGCTTATCCCTAAGTCTCTACTCTTGTCCTATGCATTGATGCAAAATGCATGAAAGCAAGGTGACCGCATACAATCATATATTATTGCTAAGATGTATGCGATGCGTTAATAACAAATAGTGTTCATTCCTAAGCGCCTATCTCTCGTTTATGCGTTCTAATCTGGTTCTTCCAAACCTAGATTCTGACTTGACCTTCCCAAGTCTAGATCATGTCCTTAGACTACCCTCCTGAGTATCTTTAATAGACGAATGCAGCATACATAAACAAGATAATTGCAAAGAATGAAGATTCCCTCGTTATGCTAGCTAACTACTTCTTAACCCATTCAATAATTTAGCTACTCATGCATGAATAACAGAGAGTGAACAGATATAGAGAAAGAAATTCCATTCTTATAACTGAGTTGAGTACAAAATGAAAATGAAAAATAAAGGTAGAGAGCCTAGTAGCAATTCCTTGTTGACGCTTTTTACACTGAATCTCTATTCTGATCTATAAATGTTCCCGCTTCTGCAGGCGTCGGCCCTCTCTCTCTTTCTTGGAACTTCCGGTGCTTTCCCAAGCTTATCGGAACAATCTACTAACACACTTTCTTCCTCGCGTCCGCCTTAAAATGAAAGAAAACTATGGATAGAGGCGTGAAGTTGCAAGGTGATGAATTAATCAACTGCTTAACCCCTTCTCTGAAGAATGCACTTAGTATTTATAGAGCTTCCATGATGAAAGGTGATTTTTCTCTCCCGGTTGTACAGATGAGACAGCTTTAATTCCTGATTGACGTGCCGAATAATTATCACCAATAAAGCTAAATGTACTTCGTGACCGTTATTGGCTGTCAACTTAATTTGGATCTGACTGTCATCAGCTTTCTGTCCCATCGCTCTTAATTATCCTTTCACCTGGATGCGTTCACCATGTTGCGCTGACCAAGCTGCGGTGATTCTTGGACGAATGTTTGCGAGCACGATCAACGCAAAGTCTTGCGGTAAAGTTGCGCTCACCCAATAAATTCCTATGATCGCCATCTTTGCATTGCGTTAACGAATATTCTGCATGAAAATATAAAGATCAACTGTTCTAATGCATTGGACGCATGCGACCGCAATATTATAGATTTTATGCTTAATGGACGCAATTTAACATATTTCATCAATGCAATCCAACATTGTTTAAGAACTTAGCACTATGATAACGTGCATTTCTGCCCGTTATCACTAACCCACTTATTTAGTGGTTTATTTGGTGTCAACATGAGATGTAATTACATTGCATGAGTTTCTTCTATAAATAGAAGAAAAATTGTTAAATCAAATTTTCATGCAATTTTGGCATTAAGGAGAATAGTTTTCTCCAAATTCTTCAGACCAAAGCTCTCATATTCTCTATTTTCCTTACAAGTTCACCACAAAAATTGGATCTCACAATCTATTCTAAGGCTGAAGAATAGTCGAGAAGACTCTTGTGGTCCACGACGAGTTTGAGATCAGAAATTGACCAAGGATTGCACCAAGTTTAAGTTTCTACAAAGGTTGTATTCTGAAACCCTAATTACTTGTTATGAACATGCATGCTCTAATCCTAAAATTAATGTAGTTAAAGTACTTAATTTTCTGATTGCTTTTGCATGCACGTAGTAGACTCTTACAATTGGTATCAGAGTATGATTTAAGCACTCAATTTGCATTAATTTTAGCTTGGTGGGTGTTAATTTATGTGATGAATGTTGTGGTAGCTGAAGTGGATATATTATGATTTTGGCATTAAATTTTTACCTTCAATTCAGTTGTAATTGGCCCCTTATTTATGGGCTTTAATGTGTGAAGAAGAGTATGTAAATTTGCTAAAGTCACTAGAGTTGAAGCTAGGTTGTAATTGGAAGAAACCAGAGCAAGGCGCAGTAGAAAAAGCAACAGAATGCTGCTTCTATCAAGCCGCACCACGACATTCCTCAACAGTGTCACAACGCTATTTTTTAGCAAACCTAGAAACACGCGCGTGTGAGGAAGGCGGTCCAGCTGAACCGAGTTGATCCGGTTCAACCTTTTTCTGGTCGGTTGGTATTGTGTTAGGTTGTATCCCACCAAATTAATTTCTTGCACCTTACTCTACTAAACAGGTAGTAAAGAGAAGTACAGAGTCAAATCCACAGAGAGCCACAAACCATTTCTTAATTAAGAGACCTATAGTATAGTAACCGAAAACAGGGGGTTTTATTTGTAATTGTTGAAATTAGAAAAAAAAAATAGAATAAATGCACGGGATTAAAAATGAGAACAAGAACAAGAAAGAAAGATTTATGAAAATTAATGATGAAAATATCTAGCTCAGGTTTGTTGTCATGCTTTCCCAATTAGTTTAATCGATCATTGAACTCTAGATCACCCTTCTCTTGGTTAAGCTAGTTAAATTGATTAGAATCCCACTCAATCGTCCAATGTCCTAATTAGCTCAATTAAATTAGATGAATCCATGCTAACTTAACTGATGTGATTTTTGGGGATTAAGCTAGATGAATAAAATAATTTCCATTGTCTAATTAATTTATTCAGTATGGTTTTAATTCAAGGTTGATTAAAGCATTACGCATCGATGGTCAACTCAAAACGAGCAAGTTAAACTAACCTTCTGCCTCTAAGTAATTTATTTCCTTAATCAAGGATAAATTAAAAGCATGGAAAAGCAACATTCAAACATCGGTTGTAAAGCAATAGAAAGAAATAGTCAATCATTTCAGTACAATCAAATTAAAACCCATACACAAGAGAGTTTGAACAATGTTTTATCAAGAAAAAGTCTTACAACTAAGCTAAGAGGGTAAAGCTATCAAACCCAAACTAGAATACTTACCTTAGACACTAATCATCCTCCAAAATAACAATAATCAAGCTCCAAGATGATAAAAAATGGTAAGAAGTTAGTGTTCACAGTAGAGAGGAGAAGAAAACAAGTGAACAAGTGGAAGAATGACTTGATAACCTAACGTTTCGGACTGAAACGCAATATAAAGTAGGTGTCGTAGCATTGCAACGCTATGTAAGAGCATCGCAACGCTGCGCATAACAACATGTGCCTCTGTCAAAAGTTCATAGCGTTGCAACGCTACCCTGTCTTTGCGAAAATGTAAGGCTACTGCCTCTGTGCATTGCGCAATACTCCTTTTGAGTGTCGCAATGCTCCACCTAGGAGCATATTGGTGGTTTCTCGGCCTTCTTTCCATTTTTGTGCAATATAGCTCCGAACTTGGCTGTTTTATCGCCTTTTCACACCGAACGCCTTATTTAACCTCTTGTACACTCAAGACCTATGGAAACATCAATTAAACTCATTAAATAACCTAACGATCCTGAATTAAGGAGAGAGAGATAATATATTTTTAGTGCTACCAAACACCCCAACTTAGCTCTTGATCATCCTCGAGCAAGGTAGACCAAGTAATCACACAAAAATAACCAGCTTTCCAAGCTACAATGTTCCTTACTCAAGCTTCAACAGTCAACTAGAATCATATATACAATCGATTAAGCAATCAAAAAGTATTCAACCATTTAAAGACAAATTTGGAAATTGGTTTCAATTTTGTCATGCATGTATAAGCACAAAGTTATCTATTTTGAACATGAGCAGTCCTAGAATATCCTTATTGTTGAGAATGTCCTAAAACTCGCAGTTCATAATCATGGAAACATATTCAATTTATCAATAAAAGTATTATTGAAGAATTTATTCAATAAAAGCGTTATTGAAATTGCATTATGTTATAAAATCCAATAAATAAATTCATGGTTATAGTATGAGTATTTTAACTTTATGTGGAGACATAAAAAAGGATCAAATTATAGTATATAGCCAAAAGGTTCTATAAGTGTATGGACGAGATTGGGTACCTCATCCTGGTGACACTATAGATGCGGCCTACTTTGTATACTGATACAAAAGATGTGATCCCAGAATCGTTCATGTGGAGACATGCAAGTGGAGGCATCCTATGCAAAAGATGTTTGCATAAGACTGGACCACGAAATAGTTACTTTTCTTTATAACGACCATTTACTGTTATAACTGCCTATTTCAATTCGATGACCTAAGGTAACTCAATCTTAATCCTGAGCTAACTATGAACTCCTATTTATTCAGGATTCTCCTTTGATCTGCATAAGTGAGAGTAGTTCGATGACATTGCTTAACAAGCCTCCAATTTTGGGGATAAGACTAGATAGATAATTGGGGATATAGTCCTACAAGATGGAATTCACTCCTACCAATTATGGTTAGCAGATAGGTTGTTCCTTTAAGTACTAATTTCTGGTCTTGAACAAAGGGGTCCCGCTCTCTCATGGCCGAGAAGGACATGGTTTATTAGTTGGACTATAAACCAATTATTCAATAGAGGATCAGTGGTAACTTAAGAAGCAAGATGTATTTACAGGGATAAAGCGGTAATTTTGACTTAGCTGTAAATACGAACAACCTATGAAGGATCGACTTACTGATTATGGTTAAATCAAATGGACATAGATATATCTACAGTGAGAAGAGTGCAACCATCAAGCTATAGTGGTATGTCTCGATGGTTAATGAATATTGATTAATTTGGGTTAAAGAGTTTAACTGATTAATCTCAAATTGTTGGAGTTTATGATCTGTAGGTTCATAAGGTCTCTCTACAAGCTCGTAAAAGATTAAACCTTGGGTTAGAAAATTGAGCAAATTTGAAGTGTTCAAATTCGAAATTGAGATTTGGAATCTGAAATGTTCAGTTTCAATTTTAAGGTTTGGATAATTATATTTGATATAATTAAACGTTTAAATTTATCGAAACTAAATATTGATTACATGAATAGGATTCATGTTTAAAATAGGTGTTTTATTAATTTAATATTTGATATTAAATTATTATTTAATTAATTAAATATGTTTAATTAATTAAATTATTTAAACAAATCTTTTTTAATTTATAAATTTCAATATTCAGAATTGAAACTTAATTCTATTTAAATTTGATTTTATTACAAAATTAAATTTAATAAGAATTTGGAAATTTAAAAAAAATGGTTTTAATTCTTGAAAGTGGGTTTATCCTAATTTCATTTTCTTAGTGGATTTCTCCCCAATTCAACACCTAGGCCACTTAGTTAATGCATTCTGAAGTGTCAAAATGTTGAAAGACTAAGTGCTTGCATGGATTAATTGAATAAATACATCAATTTTTCAGAATTTAGTTCATGCAATCTGAAATTTGTAAAAATTTATGCAAAACTCTTTTTACTCCCAAACCCATCTTGTTCTCTCTCAATTTTGAGTTTCCACCACTCATTCCAAGGCTGAGAATAGTAGAGAAGATTCTCTTGGTGGTCTATTGAAGAAATTGAAGGTCAATTTCATGGATTAAGCAAGGAGCAAGTGGAATTCATCAAAGGTATACACAATAAAACCCTCTTTATGTTAAAAACTTATTTTTGCATGCTTTTGACTCAAATTAAATGTAATTAGAGTGCTTAATGATTCTGTTAGCTTTCGTCTTCTGCATCTTTACTCTCTCAGTTTGTTTTCCCCTTACTCTGGCTTGAAAGATTTGGAGTAAGGTTTTCTAAGCTCAAAGTGGCAATGTCAGTAAATTGGAGTAGTCAAAATCGATCTACTCATCACCCTTATTACATATTTTCTTTCGCTTCCTTTTTTTTCCCGTTTTACTCATCATCATTTTTTTTTCTTTCGAATAGAAAGGAAACTTTATCAAGGAAGGTTGCTTTTATTTTAGCTTGCCCACATGAGTTACGTGAAAGACATCCAACTACGGGCCGACTTGCCTTTAAAAGTGCCTAAGCTTACTCATTCCTTTGGGGCACTTTAGCTCAGAGGGAAACTACAGGTGCCATAGTCACCCCAGGTTAATCATACTCTTGTGGAAGAGAACTAAACCTCTCCTTATTCCCAATTCTCTCGTTTTTTTTTTCATTTTTCTCTTTCTTTTTTTTAGGCTAAATGGTGATGTCAATTGACTACATCTTAAAACATGCATTACTAAACTGAACATTGGAAAAAACTAATATTCGTCACTAACCTTTTGGAGTGAAAACAAACATATGGCCTCATAATTCGATTCTAAGCAAACAAGAGCCAAGATAGATCAATCTGACTTTGTCTTTCCACAAGTGACTGATGCATAGCTCGTAAACTCGCTTACCTTACTTAATTAACCTCAAGCCTCTCTCTATGTTTTAAAAACTGGGCATCCAAATGCCTTGCGCTCACGACCGCTATTGAGGGAGGCTCGATGTAATTGAATAGAGCTCGACCAATTGGGAGAGGGATTGTGATGATCATCTCAAAGATCACAAGGTGCTGATAGGAGACGGATCCGTAGGTTTTGTGATAGAGTCTAAAATAATTAGTTTAGGGCTAAAATACCAAGAAAACCTAATTGGGTTCCAAAGCAACTCACCAAACTCAAAATAGCCAAAGGAGTGTCAAAGGCAATGGTTGGACCCACGGCTAGATGTGCTGAGGCACGCTAGCACGATAGATGGGTGGGGTGTGCAGTAGGGCATGGCCATGGACGTTGGGCGCAAGGCAGATTTCATTTCATCAAATCCATCCATAATCACTTCAAATAACTTTCAAGGAACTCAAGAGAGACCTTAGAACTTACTAACCTTAAATTTTGGAGAATTAACTCCCATGAACAATGCCCCAAACAGCCTCTAAAAATAAAACACTTCGATTTTACCCTTTTCACCGACCACCTTCAAATTTCTTCAAGTTTCTCAATCTTCCCAACTTCAAATCTTCACAACAGCCCACAATCAACTTCCTTAATCATTTTCCTCAATTTGGCTCAAGAAATTTTGAAATGGCATGAGTGGTTTGGAAAAACCAACTACTTTCTTCCATATTTTATACACAGTCCAAATCACCCTCTTACAGCCAGCTCCTACTTCCTTCCTTTAACGTGGTTGTTGCATGCATATCCACCTTCCAGCTCTTCTTTGATGTGTCGTCAACCTAAAACTAAGTCCTCCACCACTTACTTCACATGTATGAGGTGTCCTTTATCGAGTTAATCCTTTTCCACCTCTTACTTCGATCATGTGTGAGATGTCCTACCCAAGTGAATTCTTCTCCACCTCCAACTTCTCTTATATGATGTGTTTTCATCTAAAGCAAACCTACACCACCTCAGCGTCATCTGTTTCTTCCCTTTAAGTTTTCACCTAGAATTCACTAAATTTCCTCCAATTTTCTTCTAATTTAATTCCTTAAGTAATTTATATTAAAAATTAATTCCAACTTCTAAAATCCAAATCTTTCCAACCTCTAACCTTATAAATAATTTCACCCAATTCTCTACTTTATTTAGTGAAACTTAAGTGAAATTATTTAGGAGAAGAACTTATAGTTACTACCTGCATATTGATCTTAAAACACATCTTTTACTCAATTCTTTTACTCAATTCAATAGGAAAAGAAACAATTTATTAGAAATAAATAAACTAAATAAATTCATTTGTTTCAAAGAACATAAAATACTTTCTTTGGTCCCCTAAAAATGTGAGTTCGAAATAAGAAAAATAATGAAAAACTCTAAATATTTGACTGCTATCAACTATAACATGAAAATCATGAAAAAAAACATGTATGGAAGCGTCTAGCTATTCCCATTGGCACGATCATGGATTCATCCTGTCATTCACCGATATGTTCTTGTCCGTACCTAAAAAACATAACATAATAAAGGGTGAGTATGAAATACTTAGTAAGTAACTCCAATATTGGGGTTAGGCTATGTATATATGTCCAATAAATGTAAACACATTAGTGAGACATGCATAATTCAACCATGTGTATATGACCGCCTAGTGAACGATTTAACCCATCCTAACATACATCTAGTGACACGTAGGCTCCCATAATAATATAAAGGTGAACCCGTCAATCTATGAAACTGTAACATAGTAATGAACTCATTGGTCCACAGAGCTGTAGCATATTAGCGAACCCATGGGTCCACAAAGTTGTAACGTAATGGTGAACCCGTCGGTCCACGAAACTGTAATATAATGGTGAATCCATCGAATCACAGAGCTATAACATAATGGTGAACCTGTCGATCCACGGAACTATAATATAATGATGAATTCGTCGGTCCACGGAGGTGTAGTATAATAGTGTTAAGAGGACAAGCAGTCACTTTCTTATTTTAACATTTAACTCATCATCAATAAGATTCATAGCATAACTCATGATACATGTCTCAAAGGCATACATATTCATATATGCAAATAACATCATGCTCTTAGATTGGTCTATCATGCTTCTCAATATTATCAAACAAATCAAATAATATCATGTTCATAGAACAGTTCTATTCATGTCATGCCTCTAAACTTTATCCAAACAAATGAAATAACATTTTACTGTCTAGGTCGTCTGACTCAAGGGCGGTTCAAGTAGTAAGATTACTTACTAGGCACTGATAAAATATTCAAGCAGAGCAATCTCCAACAAAAGTGTCGAATTAGAACCTACAATCATAATTCAAAATTTAAATTTAACTTATAAGGCATAATTTCATTCACCAAATTAACCAAAGAACTCTAAATAAATTGGTTGGTCCAAAAATCACCTGAAGACCCCAAATTCAGCACAACCCAATAGCTAAACTGCCAAAATCAACCTTTAATTTTTTATGGATAGTGGTTCGAAGCTTCAAATCAAACCTCCTAAATTACGATCGAGTCAAAAATCAAGCCGATACTTAGTGGCCATCTAAAATAATCAGTAAAGACTCTAAAACTTACCAAAAGAAAGCACCAAACGCCCAGAACACCACTGGACAACGTTCCAATAATCTCTTAAATCTCCAATCTAGCACTTAAATGTCATGGGTAAATTAAAACCCAACCTAAAATTAAATGAGTATTCAAGATATTTCAAGAAACCCACAAATCCAACAAGAACTTACAGAAAATCAAGATTCCGGCAAAAACCCACCGGAATGACAGCGCCCACCCAGACGGTGACCGGCGCCTGCAATGCGACGGGTGTCAAGGCCGTGAAGCGGAGGCAAATTGGTGGTGGGAAGAAGAAAACCTCTTTTTCTTTTACTCAAGTTATATATATAAATATTTTGTTTTTTTTATATTCCCTTTTCTTTCTTTAATCCTCTATTTTCCACAAAATTTAAATCAATTCATTCCAAAATTCTAAATCCCCAAATTAAATTCAAATTCCAAACCTTTTATCACTTATAACTTAAATTGAATTATAACCCAATAATTCAATTTTAACCAAAAAAAAAAAAAAGATAATTAAATTAAAATTATGGATGTTACACCTAAATTATATAGCATGTTACACTTGAATTGTAGTTTTCTTAATTTTTTGTATTTTTCATCCCAAAGATGAAAAAAATGCTTCCTTTAGGGATTCGATCCTATTAGTTCCCATGTCTATTAGGCTACAATTCAGTTGCCATGGCTGCTTAGGCTATTATGACCGAAGGATTTACTTCGGCCTGCAGTCAATTTATTCAAAATATTAATAATTATAGTCAATTAGGCCTTTATAGATTTTACCTCATCCTCTTCATATAACCTTACTATTCTTATGGTGGATACTCTTTCATTGAGCCAATTGTAACTTGTAATAGTCATATCTTCCAAAATAGCATCAGTTTTCGAGGCAGTTTTTCCAAAAATCGATCCTCCAATAGTAGCATCCAAGATGGATGTTGTGTCACTGGTCAATCCATTATAGAATAGTTGCATTTGCAACCAGTTGAGGTATCATATTGTGGCACCTTCTAAGAAGATCCTTAAACCTTTGCCACTATCAGAACAGCGGCTTGCCAGATTGTTAACAGAATGTAATAATTTCTGGCCTTAATTTAGTTTTAACTGGGGAAAGTACTTGTTCAAGAAAACTTGAGCAATCTCCTCCTACATGGTGATACTGTCAGAAGGGACTGTCTCCAACCCATTTTTAGCACGGTTATATAAAGAAAAATATAACAATCTTAGTTTAATTGAATTATAAGAAGTACCACTAATCTTTACCATTCCACAAATTTCAAGGATATATCTCATGTGCTTATAAGGATCATCTATGGGACATCTTTTAAAAGCAATATTCCATGGCATCTAGATCAATGCAGGCTTCAGATCAAAATTATTTGCAATGATTTCAGCATGAACAATCTCGGGTTGGGCTATAGGCAAAATTGGTTGGAAGTACTCTCTAATGGCCTTCTCAGAAGCTTCCTCTACCATCTTTTCAGTTTTAAGTTTGTTTTTCTTAAAATTTTTCCTAAAAGTTCTTTCTATTTCTGGATCAAAAGGTTATTAGACTCCTTGGTATGTAGCATATGCCACAATACCTTCACAAAAGAAAAACAAAAATAAAGTATACCTTAGATTAAGATCTATCCAATCCCTTGAATATTAAACAAATTTGTTACTTTGAACCTCGACAACGACGTTGAAAACTTGATGTCATCAATTTGGTATTATCGCAAATGCATGGGTCAAGTTAAAGTAAAATGGTCAAGAGACTGATTATCGTCATTTGGAAATCAAATGCCTGTATTATGCCTAGCTATTTTAGAATTGAGTTGATTTTATCTAAGGAACAATCATATGATAATATTTTGATTTTTGAAATTAAAGAAAACGAAGAATGTAGAATTATGAAATCCAAGAGTCAAAAGCGTTCAAAAGTGTTGATTTTCTTAATTATTTCATTAAGACATGCAAAGTATTCCTATGGAATAACATGGTAAAGATGTGTTTAAGTCTAGAAACTATTATTTGAATGATTATCTTCCAATAACAATCTTTTCTCATGCAAACCTAATTGATTACTTATTTTTTGAAACTAAATTAAGAAGCATGACACTAATATTAATCATAATCAACTTTTATTAGCAACTTAACTATTCACATTATAGATTACCTAATGATCCAATTTCATAGATTCGGTTAAACATGTAATCTTTCCAAATGAACATTGAACGTAACGTACATTTATGTCAACCAATGTATATCAAGCACAATAATACTGAAAAACGATCAATAACACAAATCCATAGAAAATACTAATGTATTAACTTAAATCCATAAAGAAGTTCATCAACATCCTAGAACTTGAATGTTTAGCTACTCACTAATGTTACAAACATATCCTCGTACATTGCAACAACTATAATCAATAAAGAAAAGTAAATGGAACAAAGAAAAACCACTCTCAAAGCAATCTACATCGTTGAAGCCCATCAATCTCGACTCAATTCTCACCTCAGGATCTCGAACAACCTCTAAATGAACCTTTAACTTTCCTCACTTTTCCTCGACTAAAAACTCTCTCTAGGGCCCTGAATTTCGTGGGGTCATTTGTTCCCCTCGGCAGCCAAAATATTAGGATATTATATAGAAAAGAAATTTAAAAAATTACACTTTTTTCCTAAAATAGTTTGGCGTTGTGGTGCTACCTTCAACATGCGCATCATCTAGTCTCTTCTGCCGTAGCCCTTTTGGGCGCTGCGACACTTCAAGCAAAGCGCCATAGTGCTATGCATTGCGCTACACTGATTCCCCATATTAGTGCTCTCCGACGCTCCCTTATTTCTGAGCAACTTGACTTTTTCTCCCATTTTCTTCCCTTCTTTCAATGTATAGCTCGGTTTTAACCTCTTTGAGCATAATTAAATTTTTTTTCGCTCAATTGGACAGCGAGTCTCCATCTCGAACATAACCTTGAAATCACTAGCAAACGATATCAAATCTAACAAAATCATATTAAAAATTATCTTAAATCAAGGGCAAATAATGTACATTTTAAGTGTGTTTCAGCTAGCTTCATGAATCATTAGGATTTCAACATGATTTAAAGTAGTAGTTTTTATAATCTATTATAGACTGCCATAATATAAAATATCTTCTCCATGTACTAAGTAACCTATTTAAGATCTAGCTAGTGTGGGTTAGATAAATAACCTACATCTTCACAATCAACTAGATTAGAATTAAATTTATTAGGATAAAATAAATCCATTATAAGCTAATTCTTAAATAAAGCATATGTTTAACTTTGTACTCCAGTATAATCCTTTTGGAGGAATGTTATATGTAACAAAATTACTAAAAGTAATACAACTTGTAGTAAATTAGTTAAGATATATAAGTGCATATTTTCTAAAATTATGGTCCACAATAGGAGTGCTCAATGATGGACCTAGTTGATATAAGATCTTTTTTGTATAAATTGACATAATTCTATTTGTTTTATGCTTTATTTGCTAGCTAAGACAAAACTTTATTTTCTAAAATTTTCATCATAGTTTCTTTTTTAAAAAAACTTTACTGTATTTGAAATCTTTTCACAAGTTTCAATTATAAACGAGTACGAAATTGGGCTATAATGTTAGTTGAGAACCGACATCATAGAGGTATAATGTCAATGTCAGTTGTCTTTAATGTTAGTTGCCCGACATTGAATATCTAATTTGAGCTAATCAGTTGAAAACCAACATTATAGGGGTATAACATTAATGTCAGTTGTCTTTAATGGTAGTTGCTCGACATTGAATATCTATTTTTGCGATAATTAATGTCTGTCATTGTTTTGTTATATATAAGTTAGATAACATGCAACGGAAGAACTCAAAATCAATAAACACCATAACTACTCTTAATTTGAGTTTAAAACATACTACTCATAACAAGTTCACAAGTGGGTTTGAGTTATACATTACCTTTGAAGAAAACTCCACGAATTCAGCAAGAAATCCAAAAATTTGAGCTTGAATCTTCAAGTAGACTACCACCAAGATCTTCTCTACTAATCTCAAGTGAGGATTGTGTGGTGGAAACACTCAAACTGAGCTAAATTTGGATGAACTTTAGAGAGGGAAGTGAGTTTTCACTACATCAGAAATTTGGTGCAAAAACACAACATGGCCTCAAATTCTCAGCATTGAGCTTCAATTTATAAGCTCAGATCATGCATGGAGATGCAGTGTGCATGGAGGCCAGCTCCAGCTTCATCAATTTAATGAAACTCAAGTGGAATTTGGTGATTAACCACTTAATCACCATAGGGGATTTTTCCAACCCATAATCATATTTTAATCAATTTAATTAAAATATGATTTTGTATTTAAATAAACTATTTTATTTAAATATTTAATTTTACAAAATTAATTCAAATTAATTAATTTTAAATAAAACTAATTTTAATTTTAATTAAACTTTTTAATTAAATTATTAATTTAATATCTTAATATTAAATTAATAGAACACCAATTCCACTAATATGATTCATTAATATTTAAATCATAATTTAAATATTAATTGATTCTCCAATTTCGTTTAAATTCGATAAAATTAAACGTTTCAATTGTATCGTATATAATTAATTGAAACCCTAAATTGAATTTGAACGTTTCAAATTTATAACCCTAATTTCAAATTTCATCCAACAATACTCAATTTATTAATCCAATTTATGAGCTAGTAGAGGGACCTAATGGACCTATAGATCATGAGCCCCAAGGATTTGTAATTAATTGGTTAAACTCTTTAAACCGAATTAATTACTATTCGTTAACTATCAAGACATACCACTATAGCTTGATAGTTGCACTCTCCTCGCTGTAGATGTATTTCTATCCATTTTAACCATAGTTGATAAGTCGATTTTTCACAGGTCGTTCGTATTTACAGCTGGGTCAAAATTACCATTTTACCCTTGTAAATACATCTTGCTCCTTAAGCTCCCACTAACCCTCTATTGAACAACTGATTCATAATACCACTTATTAATCATGTCCCTCTCTACCAAGAGAGGGCGGAGCCCCGTTGTTCAAGACCAGGAATCAACACTTAAGAGAACAACCTATCTGCTCACCCTAAGACAGGTAAGAGTGAATTCCATCTAGCAAGGCTATGTCCTCAGCTATCTATCCGGTCTTATCCCCAAAATGGGACGCTTATTAAGTAGTATTGTTGGACTACTCTCATATATGCAGATCAAAGAATAATCTCGAATAAACAGGAGTTCATAGATAGCTCAGGATTAAGATCAAGTTACCCTAGGTCATTTTAGTTTGAAATAGTTAGTTTTAACAATAAATGGTTGTTATAAAGAAAAATGACTATTTCGAGGTCCAATCTTATGTGCATAGGATGCCCCTACTCACATGTCTCTACATGAATTATTTATGGATCACATCATTTATATCAGCATACAAAATGGGCTGCATCCAATCGTGTTACCAGGATGAGATACCCAATTTCATCCATATATTTATAGATCATTTAGGTTATATACTATAATTTGATCCTATTTATGTCACCACATAAAGTTAAAGTATTCATACTATAGCCATGGATTTTTTCTTGGATGTTCATGATAGAATGTATTATCAACAATTTTATTGAATCAAATACTCAATAATATTTTATTGATAGATAGAATGTTTTAACATGATATTTACGAACTGCGAGTTTTAGGACATTCCCAATAATCTCCCACTTGAATTAAAACTACCGTGAGAATAAATGTACAAATATATACAATATTTATAATGTTGAGAAACATGGAGGGAAAAACAACAAATTAGGGCATCTAAAATACCATAGATATTCTCCCATTTGCCCTAAATTAGTTACTCGTAGTCTTAGTCCGACTAGGTGGCCCTCGAACACTTTAGCTGAGAGAGCCTTCGTAAATGGATCAGCAAGGTTGTCTTCTGAGGCTATCTTCGTGACGATCACGTCTCCTCGGTGTACTATTTCTCTGATGAAATGGTACTTTCTTTTGAGATGTTTTCCACGTTTGTGACTCCTTGGTTCTTTCAAGTTGGCAACTACACCACTATTGTCACAATATAAAGTGATGGGTAGGTACATATCTGGAACTACTTCCAAATCTGCCAAGAATTTGCGTAGCCATACTGCTTCTTTAGCGACTTCACATGCAAATACGTATTCTGCTTCCATCGTGGAGTCAGCGATACAACTCTGTTTAATGCTTCTCCAAACTATAGCTCATCCATTGAGAGTGAAAACTGATCCTGAAGTTGGTTTCCTAGAATCTACGTCAGTCTAAAAATCAGAATCAGTGTATCCGGTAAGGATCAAATCTTTAGGTCCATACACAAGAATATAGTCCCTCGTTCTCCTCAAATACTTAAGGATGTTTTTTATAGCAGTCCAATGACTGTGTCCT
Organism: Benincasa hispida; assembly: GCF_009727055.1. NCBI lineage: Eukaryota > Viridiplantae > Streptophyta > Magnoliopsida > Cucurbitales > Cucurbitaceae > Benincasa > Benincasa hispida. Next base: position 47,264,568 of record NC_052360.1, on the reverse strand, counting down.
GGGTTGGATTGGAACATGCTGACGATTCCAACTGCAAAGCATATGTCAGGACGTGTACACAACATTGCGTACATCAAACTTCCAACTGTAGATGCATATGGAATTTTTTTCATCTCCTCAACTTCTTGGGGCGTCTTAGGACACTGTTCCTTTGACAAATGAATTTCATGTTTAAAAGGCAACATACCCTTTTTGGAATTTTGCATATGATATCTTGACAAAATCTTGTCAATATAGATGCTTGAGATAGTGTTAGGGTTCTGTTCTTGTGATTTTGAAAATTTTGAATCCCTAGGACATTTTGAGCATCCCTTTGGAATTATGATTCTAACCATCTATTTACATCAACAAGGAAACTTGTCTCATTCCCAATGAGCAAGATATCATCAACATAAAACACCAAGAATGCTATAGTTTTGTTGACTATTTTCTTGTATACACAAGGTTTGTCAACATTCTGTTCAAAGCCATAAGATTTGATCGCAGTGTTAAATCTTATATTCCAGATCTAAAAGCTTTTTTCAATCCATAAATGGATCATTTAAGCTTACAGACTTTCTGTTCCTAACCCTGTTCAATGAATCTTTCTAGTTGAGACATAAAAATACTTTCATCAAGATGGCCATTCAGAAAAGCTATCTTAACATCCATTTTCCATATTTCATAGTCATAATATGTGGCAATGGATAGAAGTATTCTTATAGATTTTATCATGGCAACAGGAGAAAAGGTTTCTTCATAATCAACCCCCTCTCTTTGGGTAAAGCCTTTTGCCACGAGTCTGGCTTTATAGGTTTGCATCTTGCTAGTTTGGTCTTGTTTTCTCTTGTAGATCCGTTTACAACCTATGGGTTTAACCCCATGTGGTTGATCTACAAGTTCCCAGACAGAATTGAAGTACATCAACTCTATTTTTACGTCCATGGCTTTTATCCATTGTTCCCTATCAACGTCTTCCATTACCTATTTAAAGGTTAATGGATCCTCTAGTCCATCATCATGTATGATGTCTTGAATTTTTGTTAAACCCATAAAGCGTTCAGGTTGATGAACAACCCTACCACTACATCAAGGCATACTCAACTTTTGAGGACGTGACGGGACAACGACAGTTGTTGATGGACCAGCTTGATAAAAAAATCTTGTTGTTTTTCTGTAATATCTTTGGTCACTTCTTGTAATATTAGTTTACTGCATGGCTGATGACTTTTAATATGATCTTCATCAAAGAAAGTAGCGTTTTTCGACACAAACACTTTATCTTCTTGGGGATTATAAAACAATCATTCTTTTGTTTTTTTATGGTATGCTACAAAGAGGCATAATTTCGAACATGTTTCCAGTTTCTTAGGATTTTGTACCAACACGTGTGTTGGACATCCCCATATCCGAAAATGACATAAACTACTTTTACAACCTTTCCATGACTCATGTGGTGTTTTTGAAACACTTTTTTAGGGAACCATGTTCAGAATATATATCCCAGTCTGTACTGCATACCCCCAAAAGGATTGTGGTAACTGAGCATAACTCATCATTGATCGAACCATGTCCAATAAAGTTCGATTTCTCCTTTCTAAAACACCATTTTATTGTGGTGTTCGAAATGCTATGAGTTAGGATTGAATTCCATGATCTACTAAATAGTTTTGGAATTGTAAATCTATATACTCACCACCTCGATCGGATCGAAGTGTTTTAATTCTTTTACCTAACAAGTTTTCTGTTTCGGTCTTAAATTCTTTGAACTTTTCAAGAGTTTCAGACTTGTGACTCATTAAGTAAATATAACCATATCTAGAATAGTCATCAATAAAATTGACAAAATACTTATATCCACCTCGACCTTTTACATTCATTAGAGGTCTGAATGTATAAGTTCGAGAGGTTCTTTGGCATGAAGACATTTTTCAGAAAAAGATCTTTTAGTCATTTTCCCTTCAAGACATGACTCACATGGAGGTAAAGAACGATCTTTTTACAAACTTAGATGTTCTTTTTAACCAATCTCTCAATCTTGTTGAGATTAATGTGACCAAGTCTAAGGTGGTAAAGATAGGCGTTAGGAGAAATTTTTCGTATTTTATTTTGAGTCTCAGTCATTTTAAACATCTCTATATTTAAAATGACTTTTTCTTCAGTTGGTTTTAATATGTACAAGTTATTTTTTAGTCTTGCAGAATAAATATGAACACCTCTTGAAAAAACAAACACTTCATTAATTTCAAAAGATATTTTGTACATATTTTCTAGCAGACAGGAAATGGAGATTAAGTTTCTTTTCATCTTAGGTACATAATATACATTCTTTAGTGAGATGAAAGATTCTCCAAGAAATAACTTGACATCTCCCACTGCTTCAGCCAAAATGATTTCTCCTATTCCCACCTTGAAAGTCATTTCATACTCATAAAGTTATTTCCAAGAACTAGTTTTTTGTGGAAAAGTGCAAACATGATTAATGGTGCCTGAATCTAATATCCAGGTTAAGTGAGAATTTTCCACTAGACATGTTTCAACTGCTAGTAAATTTGATTTACCTTGGTTTTCCTTTTCCGCTTTCTTTTCAGCTTAATACTTTGGGCAATTATGCTTCCAGTACCTATCCTCTCCATAATGAAAATATTTTCCTTTAAGAATTTTATTTTTCTTCGTAGTTGGTTTTTTATTCCCTTTTCCCTTCTTCTTCATTTGCACACTTTTGTCATTTGAAGATGAAGGAACAGGCTTCTTTTTTTCAGCGGGTTTCATTCCTAACGAAGATTCCTTGAGAAATGTTTCAGCCATGAACTAACATTTACTTCACTTTCTTTGAGTTTCATCATTGACTGGTAAGCCTATAGTTCGTTCAACAATGTTTTCAAATTTTAATTAATGTTATTCTTAAGGAAATTGGAACTCGAGATTTCCATGAGCAACGGAACAAGATTATTCCAAATTACGATCATGAATGAACAATACATTTACAGTCGACTTCAAACAAGTAGTTATGCAAATAATACAAAAATTACAGCATGAGAATCTCAAATGTACAGAGGGAAAAACTGTACGAACATATGAGGAAGCGTCTCCACGCTCCGTTGCGCGACTCTGATCGAACAACAACAACCACGAGCGCCCGATCTACACGACCGCAACACAGCACGAACATCGAACGAACACTTCCTGCTCGTCCTCAACGATCTCCTCAGTCACGAACTCCTCCGCAACAGTGAACAGCCTCCACAGCACCACGAACGACCTAGAAAACCTCGACAGCGTCGAGTTGAATTTTACACCATCAATAAGGCTACCTTGGTATTCTCAGTGTGAGAATCTAGAGGGTGGGCTCTGTTCAGACTTGGTATGAGGAAGGCGAAGGAGGAAAACACCGATCGCATACACGACTGGGCAAGTGGGAGATGGCGGAGACCTATCGTATATGTCGATGCCCAATCATTTAGATAAAGCTATGCGATCATCTAGGAAAAGCTATGCGATCATTTAGCTGATCGTTTAGCTTGGTCTGTCACCTACAAACTCTACACGATCGTTTACCTTGGGCCAGTGATCGTCTAGCAAAACTATGTGATCGTTTAGTAAATACTACACGATCGTTTAGCTTTACTCTGCACGATCGTTTAGCTCGCCCATCCGTCATTTAGTAAATCCGAATTTACTTGATGACTTCGTGAGTTTCTTTTGCGCGGAGAGAAAACTCAAAACTTTTTCTATCATTTGTCAAAACTTCTATTTGAAAATAGGAAACCACTTTCCTTTTAAACTCATGATTACAATGATCCAATAACTACCCACTCATATGGTTATTAAAAGAAAAAGAATTAATTATCTAATAATTAATATTATTATAAACATAAATGATAACGAACTTATCATACTACATTTATAACCTATAGTTTTAATATTTCATCTCATGAAACATATAAACTATAGTTCTTTTTCTATTCCATGGTACTTAATGTAAATCTCATTTACATTAATCCTTCACTAGATGTATCTTATATATCATACCGATTATGCCATATATAATTAAAATACCTCTTGTCAAATTGAACATTCAAATCAACACCAAGAACTGATCCTCAACTGAATCCATTGAGCTACTAAGGAGACCTCATGGACCTGTAGCTCGAAGCTCCAACGGTATGTGAATAACTGACTAAACTCTTTAATCACGGGATCCACCATCCGTTAACTACCAGACGCACACTACTAAAGACTGACAACTGAACTCTCCTTACTACAGATATATTATGTGTCCATCTTAACCAATCAGTAGTGCGACAACCCTTCACAGATCGCTCGTAAATATAGCTGGGCCAATAACAGTTATGCCCCTGTAGTTACATCTGTCTCCTTAAGTACCACTGATCTCTCTAATGAACATAAGTCATAGTCCTACTATGATTGAGTCTTCTCTTCCAAAGAGAAGCTGTGGCCATTATGTTCAAGCCCCGGAATCAGCCCTTAAGGAAGCAATCTCTCTACTTATCCCTGCTTTGGGAACGGAGTGAATTCCATCTTTTGGATTGAGTTCCCAGCTCTCAGATCAGAAAAGTCCCCAAAAAGGTAGGTATGTTGAGTTGGCAATCTGGCCACTCTCACCCATACTAATCAAAGAACCGCCCTCAAAAGCAGGAGTTCCTAAAAACACTCAGGATTGAGGTCATGTCACCTATGGTCGTTTAGGTGAGATGTAAATCTCTAGTATCAACGATGTTATATACAGAGTCTAGTCATCTCGTGGTCCAGGTCTTATACAAACTCTTTGTATTGGACACCCCTGCTCCACGTCTCTACATGAATGGCCAGGATCTACCATCTGTAGTAGTTTACAACACTTACAAACCTCTACAAAGTGGGTCGTATCCGAGTGTCACCAGGATCAGGTATCCCATCTTAATCTTTATACTACAGACCGATTTAGGTTATCACTTAAGACATGATCCACTTGTATATCACATATACATGCTTAAGTTCACATAAGATAACCAAGGAGCTTTGTTTATTGGATATGAGTAAATGCCAGAATTAAATAATAGTTATTTTATTCATTGAACAATGTGTATTTTTACAAAACAACAAGACTCTGGGAGAATTAGAACACTAATCCCAACAATCTCCCACTTGTCCTAATGACTCAGAAGACTAATGTACAATACAATATAAAAATGCACAATATACAATAAACTAGGGCATACCCCAATATCATCTCCCATTTGCCCTAGACAAGATGCCACATGTCTCACATACCCAGACTATCTAGGTGACCCTCAAATACTTTAGCTGTGAGGGCCTTTGAATAGGTATCAGCAACGTTGTATCCCGTAAGGATCAAATCCTTAGCTTCATACACAAGCATGTAGTCTCTTGTTCTCCGAAGATACTTGAGGATCATCTTGACCGCCATCCAGTGATAAAATCATGGATTGGACTGTATCGACTGACAATCCCTACTACATAGAAAATGTCGGGTCGAGTACACAACATTGCATACATCAAGCTTTCTACAACAGAAACATAGGGAATCCGTCTCATCTCCTCGACTTCTTGAGGTGTCTTAGGACATTGATCCTTAAACAAAACGGTTCCATGCTTGAAGGGTAACAAACCCCTTTTAGAATCCTGCATCCTGTACCTGATCAACGTTTGATTAATGTACGATGACTGAGATAGGGCTAATCATTTGTTCTTGCGATCTCGAATGATATGGATCCCGAGAACATATTGTGTCTCACCCAAATCTTTCATTTGGAACTTGGCAGCTAGCCAACTCTTAATGTCAGTCAGATACCCTACATCATTCCCAATGAGTAGGATATCATCCACATACAGTACCAAGAAAGCTACTGAACTATTGATGATCTTCTTGTAAACACAAGGCTCATCAACGTTCTGTTCAAATCCAAACGACTTGACAGCAGTGTCAAATCTGATGTTCCAAGATCTAAATGCTTGTTTTAACCCATAAATGGACCTATTAAGCTTGCAAACTCTTTACTCTTTGCTCTGAAACTACGAACCCCTCTGGTTGAGTCATATAGATGGTTTCCTCAAGATTACCATTAAGAAAGGCAGTCTCGACGTCCATTTGTCAGATTTCATAATCATAAAATGTGGCTATGGATAGGAGAATCCTGATAGACTTCAGCATGACAATAGGTGAGAAAGTTTCCTCATAATCAACTCCCTCCACCTGGGTATAACCCTTTGCCACGATTCTAGCCTTAAAGGTTTGCACCTTTCCATCTACACCTCTCTTTCGCTTAAAGATCCACATACATCTAATAGGTTTTACCCCATCAGGTGGATCAACAAGTTCCCAGACGTTATTGAAGTACATAGACTCCATTTCCTGGTTCATGGCCTTAACCCATTCATCTTTGTCAACATCCTCCATTGCTTTCTTAAAAGACAACGAATTCTCGACCCCATCATTGATAATGACGTTTTGGGCTTCAGTTAAACCCATGCAGTGATCCAGTCGGTTCATAACCCTCCCACTACGTCGAGGCAGTCTCAACTCTTGAGCTGGTTGACTAGACATTCTGACCTCAACAACTCTCGTTGATCTGTCGGTTGTTCAACAACTCTTGTTGAACCCTTAGCAGTCTCAATCTCACTTGAGATCTCATGTAAAACGAGCTTACTTCGTGGCTTATGATCCCTTATGTGATCTTCTTCTAAGAAGATAGTATTAGTGGAAACAAACACTTTATTCTCACTCGGATCATAGAAGTATCCTCCTTTCGTTTCCTTGAGTAGCCTACAAAGAGGCAAACCTTCTAACACGGTTCCAACTTCTTTGGGTTAGTCGGTAGCACATGTGCTGAACAGCCCCAAATCCTGAAGTGGTATAAACTACCTTTACGGCCTCTCCATAACTCAAAAGGTGTTTCAGAAACACTTTTCGAGGGAACGTTGTTCAGGATATAACATGCAGTCTGCACTGCATAACCCCAAAATAAGTCTGGAAGATGAGCATAACTCATCATAGATCGAACCATGTCCAACAAGGTTCTATTTCTCCTTTCTGATACACCATTCTGCTGAGGTGTACTAGGGGTCGAGAGTTGGGATGCAATTCCATGTTCTATCATATAGTCTTGGAATTGGAGGTCCATATACTCTCTACCACGATCAGATCATAGTGTTTTTATCTTCTTACCTAACAAGTTTTCAACTTCAGCCTTATACTCCTTGAACTTGTCAAGGGCTTCAGACTTACATTACATTAGGAAGAGATACCCAAACCTTGAATAATCATCTATGAAAGAGATGAAATATTCATACCTACCTCAAGCTCTAACATTCATCGGACCACAGAGGTTTGAATGTACAAGCTCTAAGGCTTCCCTGGCTCTGTAACCTTTTCCAATAAAAGGTCGTTTGGTCATCTTGCCTTCGAGGCATGATTCACATACCGGCAAGGAGTTTTCTTTTAAACTCTTTAGAAGTCCACTTTTCACCAACTTCTCAATCCTATTGAGGTTGATGTGACCTAACCTAAGATTCCAAAGATGGGCGTTTTTCTTTGGAGAAAACTTTGGTCTTTTAGCTGTTGTTGTCGTACTGAACATTTCAGTGTTAAAAAGGCTTTTATGACTAAGGCCTTAATACATATAAGTTATTTTCCATTGAACCATAACCAATCTCCATTCCATTCTTGAAAATAAACACTTTATTCTCAGAAAAGGAGACGGTGTAACTTTGTTCAATGAGACAAGAAACCGAGATTAAGTTCCTCTTAATATGAGGAACTACAAAAACATTATCCAGTAATAGATAACGTTTCTTGTCAACAAATAACTTCAGCCTGCCTACAGCAACAGCTAAAACAACCTTATCAGTACCGACTCGAAGAGTCATCTCTTCCTGTAGCAACGTTTACTAGGAATTAAATCCTTGGTAAGAGGAACTGATATGATTGGTAGCACCTGAATCAAGGATCCAAGCAGAATCATCATTCTCTACCAGACATGTCTCCAAGACCAATAAATCATATTTATTGTCTTGTCTCCTCTTTTGGAGAGTAATGAGATGGAGGTCGCTTGCCATGATATTTGTTTCACACGATTCTTTCCACTATAAGTAATCGGTCATTTTAAAAGATTAAACGAAAATACTAACGAGTTATTGAAAAGAAAAACACATTGACCTACGTTAGGTTTTAAGCAAATACCCATTGTAAAACAAAACAACATCCAATAAGGTTTTAGCAAAACTAACATGAACCTCGTATGACATCTAGTTTCACAATGACACTTCAAAGATTTAGGACCAAAGCCGTCGAAGAGAGGTTAGTTATCCCTCTTCTGAATTGAGAAGATCTCAACCACTCATTAGTACCAGAACAACTCTTGTTCCTATAACGACAAGCCATCATTGATTTTCCAAGAGATCATTAACTTACTTAACAATCTCCCGTAAATGTGACCCGCCATTTTAAGTCGTAGAGGTCCACCCCAAAAGGCCAATCCAAAGGGGGAAAATCCGATTGGGGCAAAACCTAAAGAGACCCTATCCATTTATGGAGTTCACCTTGATATTGATCAACTGCACAAAAACCCATCCGAAGGGGGACGCTTCGAAGGCGAACGAGGGCGTACAGAATGATCTCACGGTGTGAACCAATGACAAAGACCATAGGACGTGTTCACACATACCCTTCATCCACTTACTATAAATACTCTCTCCGTCCACCTTGATATTGACTCATGCAAACACCATCTGAAGGGGGATTCATCCTGGGCATCTTTAGGCCAAGCATGAATCTCACGGTATGAACATACAGGGAGAAATGTGAGTAGAATCACAGACATATCTGATACGCCTCTTCCTCCCACTGATTATTTTATAACCTAGGGTTTAGCTTACTTAGAAAAAACACGGCTAAGGACTTTAACTAAGTGACTTTTAAGTTTTCCCAAGAGTAACTTTTACCTTGGATAGTTAAACAACTTTTGATCATCATCCATTAAACTCTTTAACGAAGCCTTTAACCAAATCATCGCATGCTTGTTGAAAATCTATCTAATTCATCTTTCTAGGTAGGTTCCCAGGTAGGGGTGCTATGTTTCCGTCAACTTAAAAACCCCAGCCTAGCCAAAACCCGCCTTAGACAAAAGGTCCCTTATAGATAGGTTTACAACAAATTTAATTTTTTATTCCAACCAATTTAATCCTATTAAATCGATTTTAAAAGATTAATCTAGGTTACTAAACTCTTTAGAACCACTTGAACTTAGGTCTATCTCAATCCAATTTTAAAACCCTTTTAAAAAACTTGAGTTCACTCTAAGTCCGCATGCAACTCTGAGTTATTGATTTTAGGTCTAATTTCCTTTATAACATTTATAAACGGAAACAACTACCACAATGCGATGCTAACATATGCAAGGCGTTCATAATGCTTATAAACAGCCTAAGTGTCATGCTCAATGCATTGTCCATTCACTGCTACTTCTTTTATATAACACTTATACAAAACAGCAATGAAACAAGCAAAACATGCTTCCATTCACCCTTAGACTATAACATTTATCATAAAAGGATGATGCATGATAATGCTCAATGCATGCAAAATATAACTCTTATATTTCATGATACATGCGCATGCTTTCAAGAAATTTCTTCATGCAATATTATCACATTTATAATACATGATGCATGAATAATTGCACAATCTAAGGTGGGTTTTTAACTATATGACAAACACTTTGACATATAATTACTATACATCACATGTATAAGCAATCAAAGTTGATGAACCGGGTAAAATTGCCTTAAAACACAAAAAGAAGGCTAACTATTACAAAGACAGGGAGTCTCCAGTTCAAACAAACGAACTGGGTCTTGAACCGCTCGACAAAGCATCGCTTCTTCAACCATCCATCGTGTACTAAGCACCCCGCGATCATCTACACGATAAAACATACTCTTTGCTCTATCGCTTACCAGCGCTCCCAGAGCTAAACTATTGTTTAGCATTACTATACGATCGTCTAGAAAAATCCAAGCGATCGTTTAGCTATTACTACACGATCGTGTACCTTGACTAAGCGATGAAGCCTGAAGTACACAATCGCTTAGCGTGCTCCGCACAGTGCCCACCTTCCGCATCGTCTAAGCGACTACGATGCTGCGAAGCACCATCAACTAAGCGATCGCTTAGCTAGCGTCTCTGTCGCATATGTAGTAACTAAGTGATGAAGCTTGCTAACTACACGATTGTCTAGCGCGCGCCTTCTACTAAACGAAGAGCATCGCATGCTCCCACTATGATCAGCTACCTTCAGTGCCTACGCGATCACGGAACCAACGCTACACGATATGGTAAACGATTTACCCCATCGCTTAGCATTAGCTAAACGATCGATTAGAAAATACTACACGATCGTTTAGAAAACACTACTAAATGATCGCTTAGTAAAATCCCAACAATCGTTTACCTGAGGCTACACGATCCGACCAACGCTTGATCTTCTTCTTCGTTGAGAACTGCATCGCCATGCACCGAAGCTTCATCACGAATGACTCGATGAACTCAAACCTTTTGAATTACAGACTTGATTGCGATGTTAATTTCGCCCAAAAACACAGGGGCCCTTACAATTAACACTTTGTAATATAGAAAGCTTTAACAAAAAGGCAATTTAAAACCCAAAACGTTCATCAGATTCATCCACAAATGCAAAAAACGGTAACTACAAATGCATAAACCCACCACGACTGAAAATGCATTCAATTCATATCTATAATTTGGAATATCAGAGAACCTGGCTCTGATACCAATTGAAGGAAATCGGAACTCGAGATTTCCATGAGTAGCAGAACAAGATTATTCCAAATTACAATCTTGAATGAACAATACATTTACAGTCGACTTCAAACAAGCAGTTATGCAAATAATACAGAAATTACAGCATGAGAATCTCAAATGTATAGAAGGAAAAACTGTATGAACATATGAGGAAACGTCTCCACGCTCTGTTGCGCGACTCTGATCGAACAACAGCAACCACGAGCGCTCGATCTACACGACTGCAACACAGCACGAACACTTTGTGCTCGTTCTCAAGGATCTCCTCGATCACGAACTCCTGCGCAACAACGAACAGCCTCCATAGCACCACGAACGGCCTCCAAAAAACCTCGACGGTGTCGAGTTGAGTCTGAAACCTCCAACAAGGCTACCTTGGTATTCTCGGTGTGAGAATCCAGAGGGTGGGCTCTGTTCGAACTTGGTATGAGGCAGACGATGGAGGAAAACACCGATCGCGTACACGACTGGGCAAATGGGAGATGGCAGAGACCTATCGTATAGGTCAATGCCCAATCCTTTAGATAAAGCTATGTGATCGTCCAGCAAAAGCTATGCAATCGTTTAGCTGATCATTTAGCTCGGTCTGTCACCTACAGACTCTACACTACACAATCCTTTACCTTTGGCCAGCGATCATCTAGCAAAACTATGCGATCATTTAGTAAATACTGCACGATCGTTTAGCTCTACTCTACACGATACTTTAGCTCGCCCAGCCGTCGTTTAGTAAATCCGAATTTACTTGATGACTTCGTGAGTTTCTTTTGCACGGAGAAAAAACTCAAAACTTTTTCTATCGTTTGTCAAAACTTCTATTTGAAAATAGGAAACCACTTTCCTTTTAAACTCACGATTACCATGATCCAATAACCACCCACTCATATGGTTATTAAAAGAAAAAGAATTAATTATCAAATAATTAATATTATTATGAACATAAATGAGAACCAACTTATCATACTATATTTATAACCTATAGTTTTAATATTTCATCTCATGAAACATATAAACCATAGTTCTTTTTCTATTCCATATACCTTAATGTAAATCTCATTTACATCAATCCTCCACTAGATTTATCTTATACATCATACCGATTATATCATATATAATCAAAATACCTCTTGTTAATTTGAACATTTCAAATCAACACCAAGAAACTTATCCTCAACTGAATCCATTGAGCTACCAAGGGACCTCATGGACCTGTAACTCGAAGATCCAACGGTACTGAAATAACTGACTAAACTCTTTAGTCACGAATCCATCATCCGTTAACTGTCAGGCACTCCACTAAAGACCGACAGTTGAGCTCTCCCTTACTACAGATATATTATGTATCCATCTTAACCAATCAGAAGTGCGAAAATCCTTCGCTCGTAAGTACAGCTGCGCCAATAACCTTTATGCCCTATAGTTACATTTGTCTCCTTAAGTACTACTAATCCCTCTAATAAACATAAGTCATAGTCCTACTATGACTGAGTCTCTCTTCCAAAGAGAAGTTTTGGCAACTATGTTCAAGCCCCGGAATCAGCTCTTAAGGAGCAATCTCTCTACTTATCCTTGCTTCGGAAAATAGTGAATTCCATCTTGTGATTGAGTTTCCACCCCCAAATCAGATAAATCCCCAAAAAGGTAGACATGTTGAGGTTGCAATCTGGCCATTCTCACCCATACTAAATCAAAGGACTAGTCTTAAGGTAGGAGTTTCCAAAACACTCAGGATTTGAGGTCGTGTCACCTATGGTCGTTTAGGTGAGATGAAGTCTCTAGTATCAACGGCGTTATATATGAGTCTAGTCATCTCGTGGTCCAGGTCTTATACAAACTCTTTGTATAGGACACCCCCGCTCCACGTCTCCACATGAATGGTCAGGATCTACCATCTGTAGTAGTTTACAATACTTGTAAACCTCTACAAAGTGGGTCGTATCCATAGTGTCGCTAGGATCAGGTATCCCACCTTAATCCTTATACTACAGACGGATTTAGATTATCACTTAAGGCATGATTCACTTGTATATCACATATACATGCTTAAGTTCACATAAGATAAACAAGGAGCTTTGTTTATTGGATATGAGTAAATGCCAAAATTAAATAACAGTTATTTTATTCATTGAATAATTTGTATCTGTACAAAAAAACAAGACTCCGGGAGAATTAGGACACTAATCACAACATTAGTATGGAAGGTCAGATAACTCTTCAGAATAGACTCTAATATCATACTCACTTGACTAGTTTCATCTATGGTTGCCCCGTGAGCTTCAGCAATATTAAAATGGACCATCATGTCGAGAACATGTTATCTGATGTTGGTACCATCTTTCATGCATATATTATAAACATATTTATGGCTTCATGTCGAACGGAAGATGACAGTTGCCCGAACATTTCCTGAAGCGACACCATAATCTCACGGGCAATGGGCATGGCTTCATGTTTCTTATTAAGTACATCAAATATACTTGTCAAATTCCCAGATTCAAATTTCAAAACGTTTAACTTGAAATTGTTTCATTAAAATCCAAAAATTCCTTCTATAAACTTCTTATACCTACTTTAAAATAACTTACCTCAAAATTGGAACTCATAATTCTTCTTGGAATGCTCAAACATCACCAAACATCAAAGCCTGCTCGATGTAGCTTAGAATCTACAATACCTTTGACTTTCTTCAGTTTTAGCATCAATTTCTTGAAGTTTTCTCTCAGCAGCCCCAAATATTCCTCCTCACTCATCAAAGCTTTCAAATGACTATAGAATATTCTCTTTTGGCTGAGTAAAAATAGCCAAACCGAGCTCCTTCTTGAGACCATATTTATAGTAAATTTTGCATGTCTTCAAGTTTTTATAGTTTGCCATCTGGCCACCCAGTTGACTTTCCAACCTTTCTTGGCTACTTTTCCTTAAGCCAACTCATACTTTATGTGTCTTGCACCAACCGATTCCTTTCCTCAACACATAGCAACTTGCCCAACACATGGCTGCACCATGGCTATCAATGCATAACTAGGTTAAGTTCTCCCAACGCATGGTATGCTACCTTCCAAGCCAAATGAACCTCTAAGAAAACCCTATCCCAGTGCATCCCCTCTTTTCCTTGGCCATTTCTTGCCTTTAAGTCCCCAACACATGGTGTGGTAATCTTACCAACATATGTTTGCTTCTTACCTTCCTAATGCATTAGAGTTTGCTTCATGCCAAACACATACTCTAAGGATAGCCTTTGTAACATCTTTGTAAGTTAAATTCAGTATTTTTATAATATTTAAGGACATTTTTGTTAATTTTGAAATTTAGTTTTGTTTAAAGGAAAATTTGGGATTTTATGTCGAATTAATTTAACTTTTAAGTTAATGTCGAAAATTGAAGTTATATTGGGAAATTGTTTGATTTTGATTTTGGGTTTTGAAAAGGAAAGGATTGTAAATATGTATATATGTATGTATATATATATATACACCGATTGTTGACAGCTTTATGTATGCAATCTTATGTATTAGACTTGACATTTGCTATGTAGTGAGGTTTGTTAGTAGATATCAGTCTAATCTAGGATTAGATCACTGGACAGTAGTTAAAACCATCCTCGAATATCTTTGGAGAACGAGGGACTACATGCTTGTGTATGGAGCTAAGGATTTGATCCTTATAGGATACTAACTCTTATTTTCAGACTAATAGGGATTCCAAGAAATCAATATAAAGATCAGTGTTCACTCTTAACGAAGGAGCTATAGTCTTGAGAAACACAAAACAAGGCTGCATTGTTGACTCTGCCATGGAGGCAGAGTACATAGCAGCTTGTGAAGCTGCCAAGGAGGCTGTATGGCTCAGGAATTTTTTAATAGATCTAAAAGTTGTTCCGGGCATGTTCAAAGCCCTTCACTCTTTATTGTGATAATAATGGTGTTGTGGCAAATTCTAAGGAGTGAAAAAGCTACAAGAGAGGGAAGCATTTTGAGTACAAATATCATCTCATCCAAGAGATTGTGCATCGAGGACGTGATCGTCACAAAGATCACTTCGGAACACAATGTTGCTGATCTATTTACAAAGGCTCTCACGGCTATAGTTTTTTAGGATCACTTGGAGAGCTTGGGTCTAAGGAACATACATCATCTAGTCTAGGGCAAGTGGGAGATGTTACTGGGTATAGTGTATGCTCTAGTTTATTGTTTTGTGTTTTGTACTTTTTTTTTTATACTTTATACTTGTAGACCCCACTAGCTTTAGGACAAGGGAGAGATTGTTGAGGTTGATGCCCTAAATCTTGTGGGTTTTGTAATTTGTAAATTATGTGTACACGATTTATTTATTTAATAAAATAAAGTGTTACTTTATTTGACATTTAATCTACATTAACCCAAATCTAATAAACTAAGATTCTAGGTTATTTAATGTAATTTAAAAATGTATGTGGTGGCATACAAGTGGATCATGACTTGAATGGTTTGTAGTATATGGATAAGGTTGGGTACCTTATCCTGGTGACACTACCAATATGACCCACTTTGTAATTGTTACAATTGTTGTAAAGCTTACAAATGATCTGATCCTAATCGTTCATGTGGAGATATATGAGTGAGAACATCCTATACAAAGAGTTTCTATAAGACTAGACCACGAAATGATTAGTCTCTCTTTATAACACCGTTACTTGAGAATACTTACAATTCACTAGGATGACCATAGGTAACTTGACCTTAATCCTGAATGAGTTGTGAACTCTTGCCTATGAAGGCATTCTTTTGATCTGTATGGGTGAGAATGGCAACATTTGTTGACTCAATATGCCTACCATTTTGGGGATTCATCTGAGCAGGGAGTTGGGAATATAGCTAAACAAGATGGAATTTTCTTCTTCCCTGTCATAGGGTATGTAGATGAGTTTCTCTCTTAAGAGTTGATTTCAAGTCTTGAACAATGAGGCGTCTCACCATCTCACTGGCCAGAGAGAGGTCTGGTTTATTATTTGATTATAACTAATTGTTCATTAAAGGGATCATTGGTACTTAACGAGTTAGACGTAACTATAGGGGTAAAACGATAATTTTACCCAGTTGTAGTTATGGCAATTTGTGAAGGGTCAACTTGTTGTTGATTGGTTATTTTCATAGACACAGAAATATATCTACAGTGCAGAGTGCAATTGTGGGTCTTTAATGGAGTGACCAATAGTTAATGACTATTAATTAATTTAATTAAAGATTTTAATTAATTAAGCTTGTACCATTGTAGCTTCTAATCTATAAGTCCATAAGATCTCCTTACTAGCTCATTAAGAGTTAAATAACAATCAATTAATTTTTGGATTAATTTGAATTATTCAAATTAATTAAAGGAATTAATTGTATGAGATACAATTAATGTAATATATATGGATACATTATAATATAAAATTTGATGAGAGAGATAAATATTTGAATGAGATTCATTATAGGTTAAAATTAATGTGAATAAGATTCATATTAAAACTATAGGTCATGTGAAAGAGTATTATTTGAATATGATTCAAATATGTGATGTTTATATTAAATGTAATTTAATATTAAGTTTTCAATTTAATTATATTAAATTAGATTTAATGTATGTTAAATTGGGATCTATTCAACGTGATAATGGGGAGTTATTTTGAATAACTCCCCCTCCCCTTTCTCCTCTCTTACACATAACAAAAGATAGAGAGTTTTCAATAGGGATTACAGAACGTATTTTGTTGTTCTCTACAATTTTCACTCTCTCAAGAAACTTTCATTTCCTTACAAAAGTGGAAAAGCCCACACCTCCCTCTAGTTCTTATCCTAAGAATAGCGAGTAAAACTTTGTGGTGGTGTCTTTTTAAGTTCTTGTTCACTGAAGTCATTATTCTTGCATGTTCGTGGAGAGAGTGATCGTGAACTTTGGAGAGGAAAAATGATCTTCAACGTATCAGTATCCTCATTTTTTAGAAATATATATTAAAAAAAATATAAAAAATGATGCATCCTTAGACGTATCCATATCTTAATTTTTTAGAAATTGACGAATCACCTATCTGATCGTATCCGTATCGTGTAGCCGTATCTGTGTTTGTGCTTCATAGGTATTAATATAGTCAAAATCTTTGAGGGAGTGCTCTTGTAATTGGGATCGGAGAGAGAATTGTTCGATGTTCTTATGTTCTGGTGGATTTCTTTCTGGTGGGCCATGGTTTTCCTTCGAGTTGGGAGTTTTCCACGTAAATTCTTATGTTCCAATTTTATTGCTTTCTTTTAGTTTCTCTATTATTTTTCAGCTTATTCCTACGATAGAAGTGGGAGGTTTTTCCTAACAAGTGGTATCAAAGCGTCAGGTTCATAGTTTCTTGAATATCTGAGTGTGCTCTGTGATTGCAGCTTTGTTTGAGTTTCCACATCATAAAAGAATTCTTGGAACGGGTAGCGGTATTGTAAATAGTGTGGGTCGTTTACTATTTGTTGATTTTCTCGGAAGAGAAGCAAATATGTCAAACTTTATGAGCTCAGTAAAGTTTGAAGTGGAGAAATTTGATGGAATGATCAACTTGGGCTTGTGGCAAGTGCAAGTCAAGGATGTGTTGATACAATTTGGGTTAAGCAAGTGCAAGGTAAGCATGATGATGGTCCACTATAGTTCAAGAGTGGTTCCAGCAAAGGTTTCAAGAAGAAAATCTCTGAGCGGAAGATAGGTTGTTGGGAATACAGACAGTTTAGACACATGAAAAATAAAGCAGGATCGTCAAATGGCTCTAAATCGAACTTTAATGGTGTCTTTCTTGTCAGGGGAGGCAGTGACTTTCTTTGGAGAAGACAGAATTCATCTTCGTGGTAAGTTTGCTTTATTATGATAGAGGATGTGATGTTAGTGGTTTCACAAGTTTGCACATGCGCATTGACTTGGCGGATATGCAAGGTGTGTGTTGGAAGTTGTATCGATGGATGAAAGACTTCCAGGTGATCCAAGTAGGTGGAAGTTGCACCATAAATATCAGTATAGTTTATCGGTATGTAACGAAAAAGGAAAATCTTGGGAGATAGTATTCTAAGTGGTCTACTTTTTATGGTGAAGTAGGTTATAATTCTATGAGATGAGAATTATGATTGTCGATGAAGACAATAGATGTTGCAAGAGCTGTGGATTCTTCAAATATCTTGTCAAGATGGAATTTGTTGAGCCTTTGGCAAAATATTAGAAGTGCAGTTGCCCCACATCAAAAAGATTTAGGAAAGTCGAGCTTGTCCTACATTGAAAAGGTTTAGGAAAGTCATGGGTTTATCTTACATAAAAAAAAAAAAGTTTAGGAAAGTCATGTGCTTAATTTCTAAAAATCAAACTATTACCAATTGGGGCATAATATTTTATAACTTTCGGCCCCATTTAATAACTATGGTTTAACTTTGATGATAATATTTCGATACAATTTGTACTGTTAAGAAGTTTCTTTCTTTCTTTCTTTTTTTGGTGGAATTTTTAAGTTTAGGGTTAATAAGTGTGCGATTATTTAAGTGGACTGCTAATTCACATTTAATAATCTTGTGTGGGCGCTGTAATAAATTTAATGTAGCAAGTAGGATGCAAGAAGGGCATATCAACATGATTTTATGAGTTTAGGCATTAGATAGATAACAAAATAAATGTTTTCTTCCTTTTTTTCCTGTTTTTGATTAATTGTCTTTTAGCAATCAATAAGATCTTGAAACAGCCCACATGAGAAAAAGGGAAGGAAAGTGAAAATTTGAAAGTAAAACGCATCAATACATGATGAATGGTTTTGAAGCTAAATTTATAGTCCATCGTCCATTTTTAAGCTAAATCACGAGCAACAGAATTATACACATCTGATAATAAAAAAAATCAAGAACAATGAAAAAAAAAAGGTTCACTCACCATATAATTCACAAAAATTTAAATGTCAAAGTTATACATCACATAAAATGTTAAATTGGTATTAGAGTTAGAGATGTCCACGGAGTGGGCAGAGCCAGGGATGACTTCTCCATCCCCCATCCCCACATCCATTTCATTCTCCATCTTCACAAAATTTTCTACGGATTAGGGGTATTCGTGGGTTGGGTTGAAAAACTTTTTAGACCCAACTCAATTGTTCGGATTGTAAATTTCTTCAACCCAAATAACCCTCATTAAAAAATGAACCCAACCCAACCCAACCATGAAACATTTGGGTTGGGTTGGTTCGAGTTACTTAGGTCATTTATTTAAATTTTTTTTATAAAAGGAAGTAAAATGTTAATACATAAAAATTCAATTTAACTATTTTCATATTTGAAGATTAGCAACTCAATTTCAATTTATATAATATATAATCTTTTTTCAAAGTGCAAAAAGAAAAACTATTTTTAAGAGTTCTTGAAGAATAAATTATCCAAAAAAACTAATAAAGAAAACTAAAATAAATATATGTATATCTAATTGTACATAAGTAAAAAAAAATACATTTTAAAGTTAATAATAAGTTTCAGTTAGTTTAGGTTATTTTAGGTGACCCATGAACCAACCCAACCCACAAAATTTTCATTTATTTGAACTCAACCCAACCCAAAAGAGTTCATAAATCAACCCAAATCGAACGGGATGGGTTGGGTTGATCGATTTTTTCCATGTTTGAGTTTTTTTAAAAAAAAAATAATTAACTTAAATCACTATATAAAAGTTTTTTTTATTTAAATGGTTAAATATATCACTTACACATAACAAATATATGATTAAAATATTTAATTTTCATAATTTCTAATAATTAAAATTTAAATATTACAACAATATATCCTAATCTCTACTTAATAATATATATATATATATATATCAAATAAGAAGTTATATATAATTAATTGACTTTAATATAATACATGTATATATTATTATAAAATTAATTTATATCTATATCATTCTTTTATATTATAAACTCACTGTGCACAGTGAATGTTATATATGCGTGTGTGAGTATAAATATAAAAAATCTATATCTCCCATCCCCATTTAATCAACAAGGAATTTTTTTTTCCCGCTCTCTCTCTCATTCTCCATTTGATCGAGAATTTTCCACCTCATTCAAGATAGGATTTTGTGCATTAAATGGACATTTCTAATTAGAGTTAACGATACAATGTTATACATTAACCAAAATATTGTTTGAACTTGATTAAGTAAAAGAAAAAAACGAAAAAATATAAGATAAATTACAAGTTTGGTACTTAAAGTTTGAGATTTGTGTCCATTTGATTCATGGATTTTTAAAAGTGTCAATAAGTAACTTTTAATTTTGTATCTAATAGGTCAAGAATTTAAAAAGTATCTAATTAGTAATAAGTCATTCAACTATATTTAGTTACCAATTAGGTTTATATTTTCTTTATTTATTTTTTAAACAAGTTTGTTTGGCAACTAAATATAAAATGTTAGTACCATATTTTTATCACACAATCAATATACATTATGACAGTATCTTCAAAAAAAAATTATATTGTATAATTAAGTGAGCATAACTTAATTGACATCTGATATGTGTTAGTGACTCAAAGACTTGTGTTTTGAATCTCTTACTAGGTGTATTAAAAAAATATTATGTTGTACTATTTTGTTTTTAAAAAAAGGGAAAAAAAATGAAGCTCAATTACTATTTTTTAAATTTTGAAGTAATTTCTTTCCTTACTAATCGTTGTGTTATGAATTTTTTAGAGGATTTTTTTGAATTAATTATTAGCGTGAAACACGTTGTTTTGTTCTTTCAAATTTGAAGTGCAATATCTAGATTATAACCAACTTGTTTTTTAAATGGATCATGACCAAATTTATGTCAATACACGTCTATATTACGGTGTTTCTCGTACCTTGTAGACATATTATATGGTTATTTATTTTTTGATTGATGTTACCCTTATTCATTAAAATTGTTATACTAGATAAAAATTCGATTGGTTTTTTTAAAAAAAATAATTGAAATGAGCAAGAAATGTGAGTTGAGTTGAGATGGGATTTAGCCCAACAACTTTATAAGTCAGTGTTAAATAACTTAATTTCATCAATTTCAATACTATTAAATTTTGCAAATTCATCGAAAATTTTTATATTCCTCTCTTTGTCTCTCTATCCCTCCAATGTTTCCAAGGACTCCACCCTCCAGCAACCGTCGTTGGCCAACTATGCAACGTGCTCCGACGACGACCTCCAACGGCTAACTACGGTAAAAACCATCGTCGTGCGATTATTGTTGCCTCACTCTAACGATATGCTCAAGTGACCACCTTCGACAGTCAAACTTCAACGACAACCACCTCTAGTGAATACTGCTTCCGACAACCACTCCAACAATCACCTCCAACGTCCAAACGTCACATGACCACCACTTCCAGCGTCCAACTTTGACGATCACCTCTACGATCAAACTCTATCAATCATCTCCAACGACTAACTTTGATGACCACCTCAACGGATCATATACTCAAAAAGAAAACAAAAAAAAAAAAAAAAAAAACTTGGACCCCGTTTGGTGACCATTTTGTTTTTTACTTTTGCTTTTAAAAATTAAGCCTATGGACACTACTTCTACCTCCAAATTTCTTCTTTTGTTATCTACTTTTCACCAATGGTTTAAAAAACCAAGTCAAATTTTGAGAACTAAGAAAAGTAACTTTTAAAAAGTTATTTTTGTTTTTAAGATTTAGCTAAGAATTCAACTATTGTACTTGAGAAAGATGCAAATCATTTGTAAAAAATATGGATGAAATAGGCTTAATTTTGAAAAACAAAAATAAAAACCAAATGGTTACCAAACGAGGTCTTGATCGATGAAAATGTTTTTAAATTCTAAATTGAAATTATTAGTTCATAGTGTTTAATAGTCATCTTATATAATAATTTATAAACAATAATAGAAATACTTTGAGCATATAAATAAACCAAACAAACCAATGTTTAAAATCACAAAAATGCAATCAAACACTTTTTTATTTTAAATAGTTTTTATAAAATGTGTTTAAATGAAAATGGCTTTTTGAAAACATTTTTTTTCTTAAGCAATTTAAGTAGATTTTAGTTGTCCTCCCTTACATGCCAACAATGATCTCCTTATCTAGCTTGTATGAGGCTTTTACCACATCTCCAACACCAATACATATGCATACTAAACCAACCTTTTGACATAAGATGTCACAAAAAACCTTAAACCTCTTGACAACTTTATTTATTTATTTATTTTTATTTTGTGCAAAATACACTAGTAAATTTCACTATATATTGTAATTTTGTTTTGTATAAAACAAGAATATTTTGTCTACCTTAAGAACAATGATTACATGTAAAAAAAAAAAAAAAAAAAAAAGTGTAAAATATATGTGATAGTTTTATGTTACATCTTAGTTTTTTAAATTTTAGGAAAACACATGTGTAATTGAAGGGTTAAAACAAAAAAAAAAAAGTATACTTATTAGATTACAAAAAAAGTGTACAAGATACAATCGACTTAATAACTCAACCCTGCACAGCTCTCTATCCCAAATATGGACGTTCTAGCTCCCTAAGATTTTTATTATTGAAAATTCATATTAATACTCTAAACACAGAATAAAAAAATTTATGATCTATTTGTTAAAACAGATGTCACGGAGGATTGCTACGCCGCGGAGAAACCGCTGCCTTAAAAGCAATTATAGTGCGACCTCGATGCTAATCGCAATGCCAGTTGCTCCCCAAGGTTAACGCAGCCTCCAAATTCTGGCGTGCACTCGAATCGATGAGAATGTTGCTCAGAACAAAAGAACAATCTGATGAAAATAGAAGAGGAAGTAAAAAACAATCAGTTGTGTGTGTCTCTCTCAGGTGTGATCTCTATTAAATAGTAGAGGAGACAACAAGCAAATGAACGGTCATATAAACATTGTAGCAGATGAACGATCATATGGTCATATGAACGTTCATAAGCCGGGGCAAAAGAAAAATCAAAAAGGTCAACAAAAATTTAGTTCTTTTTCGCGCAAACACGGTTACCCAAACTCGATCTTGAATCCGCCTAGACGAAATGCGGCGACGCAGGTGTGTGGTGAAAAGGTTATACTTCCACCACCAACACATTTTGGACTCTCATCTAGAATGCCTTGGTATTTATACCCTTTAGACAATTCCAAATCTATCCATGTGGGTCAAAGTTCCCCACTCCCCTTAACTTTTCCTATGGATCTAAGCCCTAAAGTCATTTTTAACAATCCTCCACAAATGACTGATACAGAAAAGTTAACAAGTAAACAACATAAAAGATTATTTTAAAAAAAAACTGTTCTGAGCAAGTAAAGGAGATCAAACTTAAACATCAATATCTAATGATTTGAATGGATGCACAGTGAAGTAGGGCAACAACCTTGTTAGAGAGAGTGAGTTACCTCTTGAACTTTTAATAACACTGGTTGAGACCTCCACGACATGTTTTACTCCTAGTCCTTTTCTCGATTCTGCGATATAGAGTGTGCTTATTATGGCCATACACATAAACCTCAGGTTACCGTGAAAACTCTAGAAAGAGACCTTTAAACTCTATCATAGAAGGAGGCTACACCTTCACTATCACGTTAGATGCTTTACCGAGTTTGTTAGAGATAAACCACTCAAATTGAGCTATGAAGGCTTCGTCATCTAGTCCGTGTCAAGACCAACTTCATTAAGTTTGTTAAAGACAAACCACTCAAATACTAAGTTTTAAAGATTTCATTATTATTCATCAAATCCACATCAGGACCACCCAAAGAAAGGGTTATGGATCATTAAAAGGTTTTAGCTATTATCTGTTGGGGTTGATGCCCTAAACTCTCGTGTTCTGTAGTTTGTAAACAGTTTGTACGAATGCTTGTGATGATATTTACTTCACTTCTTGACTTTGCACATTTGGATGTTTTATTTGCTTTACCACAAATCAATAAACTTAAAATCCCTGGTTGTCTTTATGTAACTTAAACATGTATGTGGTGACATACAAGTGGATCATGTCTTAAGTGATAATCAAAATGGTCTATAGTATATGGATATAGGAGGGAAACCTTATCCTGATAACGCTACAGATACGGCTCGCTTTGTGGAATAGTTACAAGTGTTGTGACTTTTCACAGATGGTTTGATCCTGATCATTCATGTGCAGACGTGCGAGCAGAGGCATCCTATACAAAGAGTTTGTATAATACCTGACCACGAAGTGTTAACATCTCGTCATATAACCCCGTTCATGACAGAGACTTCACTTCACTAACATGACCATAGGTAACATGACCTCAATTCTGAGTGAGTTGGGAACTCCTGCCATTGAGGGCGATTCTTTAATTTGCTTGGATGCGAGTGGCCAGAGCGACTCAAACCTACCACTTTCGGGATTTGTCTGATTTGGGAGCTAGGAACTCAACTACACAAGATGAAGTTTACTCCTTCCTCGAAGCAGGGATAAGTAGATAGATTGCTCCTTTAAGGGTTAATCCCGGGGCTTGAACGATGTGGCGCCACATACCTTCTCATGGCCCGAGGGGTGTTCAAACATAGTAGGACTATGTTGTATTGTTTATTAGAGGGACTAGTGATACTTAAGGAGTAATATGTAACTACAGGGGCAAAAACGATAAATTGGCCCAACTGTACTTACAAGCATCTATGAAGGGTTATCGTACTGATGGTTGGTTATATCCGATGGATATAGAAATATATCTATGGTAAGAAGAGTTCAGCTATCAGTCTTTAGTGGAATGCCTGGCATTTAACGAATGGTGGATATCGTGGCTAAAGAGTTTAGTCAGTTATTCACGTACTGTTGGAGCTTCGAGCCATAGGTCCATAAGGTCCCCTTGGTAGCTTGGATACAAGTTAAGAATCAGTTTTTAAGTCAATTTGAAATGTTCAAATTGACAAGAGGGAGTTCGATTATATATTATATAATTGACTTTATGTATGGGATACATTAATTTGGAGGAAATTGGATATAAATATGATTTATATCTAGTGAAGAAAAAATACTATGGTTAATATATGATAGTAAACGATAGATTATGAATATAATGTGATTATATTTATTATTTATTAATTGGACATTTATGGGACAATTGATCGATGTCACTTGTGTTTTTGTAACTGATGAGTAAGATGAAGAATCGTTTTGAGACATTTAAATAGCTCACGGTGTGTTAAGCATTTGATGGCATAGTGTTTGAGAGAGTCATCGCTTAGTAAGTCAGAGCCTATATGATAGTGATATTTACTGAACGATTACTTACACCTGCGCGTGCTACTTACTAAAAAATCGTTTGTCTTTTACTAAACGATCGTTTAGTGCCCGAGCTTTACTAAACGATCGCTTAGCTTTTTTTACACAATCGCTTAGCTTTTCCTACACGATCATATACTTCACCTAAACGATCAAGCATTTTGTCTATACGATAGACGAGCCTTTCTCCCACTTGTTTGATCGTTGTATACGATCTCTTTTCCTCCTCCCATCTACCAAATCCAAATAGAGCCCACTCTTTGGATTCTCACTCCAAGAATACTGAGAGTTCCAAGTGGTGGTGTCATCCCTTTTCTTCATCTGTTCGTGTGGAGACTATTCATGGTAGACGATTGGGTATTGTTGAATGATAGCTTGCCATTCCAGCGAAAGCGAGATTTGCTGCGTAGAGAGTCTTCAACTAGTAAGTTTACTTGTTCTCCTGATTATTTATCTCTAAGCATGTCGGTAATTGGTGCGTGATTTTATGAAGTGGAATTATGGATGAAATGTGATGATGAAAATGCATTGAGCACTCAAGTTTTCTCAGTGGAATCCAAGTGTAAACCCCACTGAGTTTCCTGGTACGTCCAGGGTCAAACTCAGGGACTTGGAAAAGCAATATGCGATGGTAATTTTCAGGAAGACTTTGTGGTAACTGGTAACTCAAATAGTTGTATGGTTTTTTGTTTGCGGTAATGAAAAATAAACAAATGCGACGGAGTTTCGAAAAGAGTTGATAAAACGAAAGATGCGATGAGTATGCGGTGAACGGGTTGAGAAGGGTTTCGGCTAACACTTCCTAGAATGTGTTCATGCTATGCGATCATGCAACACACATACAATAGTAAACCATCTCTCGACGTGAATGTTACGGCTTCTAATGCTAGAACGCATGCGATATATGCGATAAGTCTATAGAACCTACACATAAGCCTCTATTCTTATTTATGCGATGACAAAATGACACACACACAAACAAGGCAACCACATAATATCATACCTATCTCTAGGATGCATGCAATGCAGGTTGACAAACATAGCTTATCTCTAAGTTCCTATCTCTTGTTTATGCAGTTCTAATCTTGCTCTCTCGAGTCTAAATTCTAACCTAGCTTTCTCAAGTCTTAGGTTCTTTCTTCAGACTCTCTCTCGAGTAGCTCTAAAGTGATGTTTGGTGCAGCATAAAACAAGATAATCGCAAGCAATAAAGATCCTAGGTCATGTTAGCTTAGTTATTCTCAACCCATTCGACAAGTTTAGCTACTCATGCATGCTAAGAGAGTGAACAAATGTCGATAAAGAACTTCCGTTGTATAAATATAGAGTTGAGGTACAAAATAACAATGCAAGAAGAGAATAAAGAGCCTGGTAGCAATCTCTTGCTTCCCAGGCTTTTACATTGTCTTTTCTACTCGTGTTCAAAAGATAATCTCGTTCTCGCGAGAGTCGGCTCGCTCTCTGCTTCTACACCTCCGGGTTCTCTCTCGAGTTTCCCTGAGCAATCTTACGGCGTCTCGGATCTTCTCTTGCTCTGCCTTAAAAATAAAGGAAAACTATGGACCAGGCTAAACTATGGAGAAATTTAAAAATCAAAGTATCGAACTCGTGAACTTCGTGAACCCTTTTTCTGAAGGATGCCTTCGGTATTTATAGAGCTTCGGGGTGAAAAGTGGCTTCTCTCTTATGATTGCATAGATGATATGGCTTTAATTCTCTGACTGATGTGCCGAATATTTGTCACCAAAAAGCTGAGTGTACTTGTTACGTTTAGCGGCTTGTCAAGCTTAATTCGGATTCGACCGTCATCAGCTTTTCTGTCCCAATCGTGATTAATTATGTCTTTCACGCCAGATGCGCCCATCAAGTTGCGTCGGCTCTATGCGGAATCCTTCTTGAGCAGATGTTTGCAAGCACAAAGATCACCACAAGCCTTGCGGTAATGCTGCCTCGACCAATGTTTCTTGTGATCGCGCTTTTCGCCCTGCATTAATGCAATATTCTGCATAAAAATATCAAAGTTAACTGTTTCTATGCGATTGAACACATGCGATCGCAATGTTATGAACTTTAATGCTTTTTGGACGCAATCTAGACATATTTTTATCACGGAAGCCAACATTGTTTAAGAACTTAACATTATAATAACGTGCATTCTGCCCCGTTAACAGTAATTTAGTATTTGAATGCATATCTGTATGTGTGAATGTATGTGTGTGGAAATTCTATCACAATGAATTGAAAAGAATCCACTTCCACTCAGAGGTACTCTAGTATAAGAGTTCTTCAATTGGTATCAGAGCCCTTGGTTTCTAATTTTCCATATTCATTGCTGCAAAGAATTGTATTTACAATTCTCAGTGGGTGCAGCATGTCTACTCTCTGTCTTAATTGTTATTCGTTTGTGGATGTGTTGATCCAATGGAGTTTTTCTGGGATGAAACCTCGTTTTGTTAAATTCTTTTACATTTCCAGTTAATTGTAAAAGCTCCTGCGTTTTTGGGCATATTTAATTCGAGTCTGTAATTTCAAAGTTAGTTTAGGTCTTGAGTCATTTTGTGAAGAAGTTATGAACAACGGTTGCTTTTCTTCGAGGAAGAAGACGATCAAGCATTGGTCGGGTCGTTTAGACGATGGGGTAGAAGATCGCTGAGTATCAAAATGCTCGGGTGTTGTTTAATGCATGTGCGTACTAAATGATTGCGGAGTAAATGCTTGGTAAATCGTTTACCTTTCGCGTGTTAAGCGATCGTCTAGAAGATCAAGCTTCGCGGCCTCTTTGTCGTTTATGCGATCATTTAGCTTTCGCGCTATCGTCTAAATGTGCGCTACAAGATCGTATACCTGGAGACATTTACTAAATGATGGGAGCTTCGTCCGCAATTCAAGACCTGATTCGCTTGTGAACCCAGTTTGCTCGATGGAAAAATGTAATAGATAGAATTTTCATTCCGGTTTTGTGGGTGTTTCATCCCGGTCCATTAATTTATGGTTTTATATCATGCGATGTATGATTTTTTTTTTTATATGTCATATGGTATGAAACATATAGAAAAATCTCACCTTAGGTTATGCATTGGTCATGCATCTTCTCTTTATTATAAGTGTTAAGATTTAGAGTAGCATGATTTAAATTACAGTAAGTTCATGCATCATATAATATAAGAGTTATATTTATGCATGCATTATTTATTAAGAGTTATATTTATAAGCGTTATAAATACCTCGTTGTGTGGCAATGTATATTTTAGTTGTTTCTTTTATAAAGGTTATAAAATGAAATTAGAACTAAAATCAATAATAAAAGGTTAAAGTATAGCAAATCTATCTAAATCACCTTTCCAGATAGGTTCCCAAGTAGGGGTGTTCCATTGCCGTCACTATAAATACCCCAGCCTAGACAGAACCTGCCTTAGACAAAAGGTCCCTTATAGATAGATTTGTTATATGTGACTTGCAAGTTAAGGACAGTCCATTAAAGAGTTTATATGTGACTACTTGAACTTGTTTTATTTCAAAGACAAAAGTTATTTTTAGCAGACTTAATAAATGACTTAGACTATAATCAGTAGTCGGATTATCTAGGTTAATGAACCCCTAGGTAGAACATTAAGTGGGTAGTACTTGGGGCATATGATGCTTCATTCAAACCTTTCATGTTTCTTCTTCATAGTCCACACCGTGAGATCTAGCCTCGGCCTCGTGGCACCCTAGAAGTGTCCCTTTAAAGGATGGTGTTTGGGTAGGTCAATATCAAGGTGGATGGAGAGAATGTTCATAGTAAGTGGGAGCGGGAGGTGCGATAGCATATCCCACGGTCTCTCTCGTTGGATTAAATAAAGTTTCTACGCATCGCCTCGAGGCACCCTAGGAATGTCCCCCTATAGGATGGCTATTTTGCGCGTTTCTTTATTTGATCTCTTGTAAAAGGATAAGGTTACTTAGTCTCTTGTCCTAATTTTCTTTTTCCCTACGGTGGGCGCATTAGGGCAGGACTCTGGGGCTGAAAACGAGGGGCTACACTTACGCGGAATTGTTAAGGGTTAATAGTTCTAGACCAAATAAATGGTGGTTGTTAGGTTCAGTTCCAAGAGTTGGTTCTGCTTAATGGTTGAGAATGTCTCATCCGAGTGAAGGGGCATCTGATCACCCCACCAGTGACGTTTGTCCTGCCTTGTTGGGGCATCATTGCAAAGTAGAAGTCTTAAATACTTAGGGTACTTGAAAACTATTTTGATAAAATTGATTGGTTAAAATGTGGTTTAGCAAAGTCTTATAAAAGTTTATTCATTTTCCAGCAACAGTTTTAAAAATGCCTACAGCCACTACTAGTTTACTAAGCACCGAAAAACTAAATGGCCACAACTATTCAAGTTGGAAACATATGATCACGATCATACTTATCATCAAGGATCTGAAGTTCGTCCTTACGGAGGACTGTCCTTCTATTCCAACTCAGGACGCTATTCGAAATGTTTAAGGGGCGTACGAGCGATAAACACGGGCAAACGAGAAGGCCTGAGCCTATATCTTGGCCAGTCTTAGTGATGTGTTGGCCAAGAAACATGAGTTCATTGTCTCAGCGCATGAGATCATGGAGTCCCTATGGGGAATGTTCGTACAGCCGTTTGGACAGCTCAAGCACGAGGCTCTGAAACACATCTTTAGCTCCAAAATGGAGGAAAGCACCTCTGTTCGTGAACACGTGCTTAATACGATGGTCCACTTTAACGTGGTGGAGATGAATGGATCTAAAATTGATGAGGGCAATCAGGTTAGCATTATCCTACATTCATTGCCAGAGAGATTCCTCCACTTTGTTAGCAATACGATTCTTAACAAAATGGAATATACCCTTACTACTCTCCTCAACAAGTTGCAGACTTACCAATCCTTGCTGAAAAGTAAGGAGAATAGGGGAGGTGAGGAAAATGTTGTCTCATCTTCTAAAAAGTTTCATTGAGGTTCGACCTGTAGGACGAAGTCTGCACCTTCAACTTCTAACTCTGGAAAGGGGAAGAAAAAGAAGGGTGGTAAAGGGAAAGGGAAAGCACCCACCTGTCGCCCAGAAGAAGCATCCACCATCGGTTTAAAAAGGAACATGTTTCCACTGCAACCAGAACGAACACTGGAAGAGGAATTATCCTTACTATCTAAAGGAAAGAAAAGTAGCCAAGGCTAAGGCCAAGGCAGACAAAGGTAAATATGATTTACTTATGTTAGAAACTTGTTTAGTGGAGAATGATGATTCAGCCTGGATAATTTATTTGGGCGCCACTAATTATGTTTGTTCTTCTTTTCGGGAGATTAGATCCTGGTGACAGCTAGAGGCTGGTCAGATGACATTGTGAGTAGGCACCGGGCACGTCGTCTCCACTGTGGCAGTGGGAGGCATCTAGTTAACTTTACAGAATAGGTTTCTTGTATTAAAAGATGTCTTTATAGTTCCTAAACTAAAAAGGAACCTTATTTCTGTAAAGTGTCTGTTGCAATGCAAATACACTCTTTCTTTTAATTTGAATAAAGTGTTTATTCATAAGGATGGTGTTGAAATTTGTACAGCTAAACTGGAAAATAACTTGTATGTGCTAAGACTATTAGCCATAAGTTCCCTCTATAACATAGAGATGTTTAAATCTGTCGTAACTCAATCTAAACGTCAACAAGTTTCTCCAAAAGAAAGTGTCCAACTTTGGCACTTTCGATTAGGGCATATCAATCTCAATAGGATTGAGAGATTGGTAAAGAATGGCCTTCTAAGTGAGTTAGAAGAAAATTCTTTACCAGTGTGCAAATCTTACCTTAAGGGTGAGATGACTAAAAGACCTTTTATTGGAAAAGGTTATCAAGCCAAAGAGCCTCTAGAATTAGTACATTTTGACCTTTGCGGTCCTATGAATGTGCAAGCTCGAGGAGGCTATAAGTACTTTATCAGTTTTACTGATGATTACTCTAGATATGGATATGTTTATCTGATACAACGAAATTCTGAATCTTTTGAAAAGTTCAAAGTATTCAAGGCTGAAGTTGAGAATGCTTTGGATAGATGGATTAAAATACTTCGATCAGATTGAGGTCAAGAGTTTTTGGATTCAGGGTTCTAGGACTATTTATTAGAACATGGAATCGTTTCCTAACTCTCAGCATCGGGTACATCTCAGCAGAATGATGTAGCGGAGAGGAAAACCTTGTTGGACATGGTTCATTCGATGATGAGTTACGCTTCCTTACCGGACTCGTTTTGGAGTTTCGCAGTGGAGACTACGGTATACATAGTCAACTGTGTTCCTTCCAAGAGTGTTACGATAACACCTCTAGAGTTGTGGAACGGGCGTAAAGCTAGTTTACGTCACTTCCGTATATGGGGTTGCCTAGCATATGTGCGTGAGGCAAATCCCAAGAAGTTGGAACCACGGTCGAGGTTGTGCCTCTTTGTAGGCTACCCCAAAGGTACACAAGGGGGCTACTTTTATGATCCATTCGAAAACAGGGTGTTTGTTTCCACGAACGCTACTTTCCTGGAGGAGGATCATATTAGGGAGCACAGTCTACGTAGTAAAGTCATGTTACGTGAGCTTTCCAACGAAACTACTAAAACTTCAACAAGAGTTGTTGAAGAACCTGCTTCATCAGCCAGAGTTGTTGATGATAGTTCATCTGGTAGGTCGGTTCCACCTTAAGGGTTTAGGGAACCTCGACGCAGTGGGAAGGTTACGAATCTGCTTGATTGCTATCTGGGTTTCACGGAAATCCTAGCTGTGGTGGCAGATGGTGACGTTTAAGATCTGTTGTCTTATCAAAAGGTAATGGAGAATGTTGATCGAGATGAATGGGTCAAAGCCATGAATCTCGAGATGGAGTCGATGTACTTCAACTCAGTATGGGATCTTGTAGATCAGCCTGATAGGGTAAAACCTATAGGTTGTAAATGGATCTACAAGCGCAAACGGGGTGCTGATGGGAAGGTGCAAACGTTCAAGGCTCGACCTGTGGTAAAGAGTTATACCCAGGTGGAGGGAGTCGACTATGAGGAGACTTTCTCACTTTTGCCATGTTAAAGTCGATTCGTATCCTCCTATCCATTGCCGCTTATTGTAATTATGAGATCTGACAAATGGACATCAAGACGGCTTTTCTGAATGGCAATCTTAAGGAGACTATATACATGGTGCAACCCGAGGGAATCATTGCTCAAGTTCAAAAGCAAAAAGTTTGAAAACTAAATTGGTCCATTTATAGGCTGAAACAAACGTCTCATCTTGGAATATTCTATTTGATACTGCGATCAAATCATATGGCTTTGACCAAAACATTGATAAACCTTGTGTTTACAAGAAAATCGTCAACAGTTCAGTAGTTTTCTTAGTGTTGTATGTAAACGATATGCTACTCATTGGGAATGATGTAGGTCTACTGACTGCAGTTAAGAACTGTAGCGACCCAATTCCAAACGAACAATTTGGGAGAGGCTCGGTTTGTTCTAGGTATACAGATCTTTCGGGATCGTAAGAACAAAGTGCTAGCACTGTCTCAGGCATCGTATATTGACAAGATCTTGCTCAAGTACTTGATGTAGGACTCCAAAAGAGGCCTACTACCATTTAGGCATGGAGTCACGTTGTCTAAGAACATGTGTCCTAAGACGCCTCAAGAGGTTGAGGAGATGAGACGTGTCCCATATGCATCTGTCGTTGTCAGTTTGATGTATGCAATGCTCTGCACTAGGCCAGACATCTGCTATGCTGTGGAAATAGTCAAAAGGTATCAATCTAACTCTAGCCAGAATCACTGGACCACAGTTAAGAACATCCTTAAGTATCTTCAAAGAATGAGGAACTACATTCTCGTGTATGGGTCTAGGGATTTGATCCTTACTGGATACATGGATTCTAACTTTCAGACTAATAAGGACTCTCGGAAGCCCACTTCAGGGTCAGTTTTTACTCTTAACAGAGAAGTTGTAGTGTGGCGCAGCACTAAGTACAGGTGCATTGCCGACTCTACGAAGGAGGCCGAGTACGTAGTGGCTATGAAGCTACTAAGGAGGTCATCTGGCTCAAGAAGTTCTTGACAGAGCTGGAACTTGTTCCAGATATATCTAGGCTCATCACCCTCTATTGTAACAATAGTGATACTGTGGCAAACTCCAAAAAGCCTATGAGTCACAAACGCGGCAAACACATAGAGCGAAAGTATCATCTGATCCACGAGATAGTACATCGAGGAAACGTGATCACACGAAAATCACCTCGGAGCACAACGTTGCTGACCCGTTTACGAAGGCTCTCACGGCTATAGTGTTTGAGGGTCACCTTCAGGGCATGGGTTTATGGAACCGCCTGCGGCTGAACTAAGGCAAGTAGGAGATTTTGTACTGCCCTAATTTATTATTTTGTACTTGTTTTTGTACACCTCACTTCTCTTTAGGACAAGTGGGAAATTGTTGGGGTTGATGCCCTAAAGTCTTGTGTTCTGTAGTTTGTAAACAGTTTGTATGAACGCTTGTGATAATATATGATATTTACTTCACTTCTTGACTTTTCACATTTGGATGTTTTATTTGCTTTACCACAAACCAATAAACTTAAAATCCCTGGTTATCTTTATTTGACTTAAGCATGTATGTGGTGACATACAAGTGGATCATGTCTTTAGTGATAACCAAAATGGTCTGTAGTATATGGATATAGGAGGGAAACCTTATCCTGATAACGCTATAGATGCGGGCCGCTTTGTGGAATAGTTACAAGTGTTGTGACTTGTCATAGATGGTCTGATCCCGATCATTCATGTGCAGACGTGCAAGCGGGGACGTCCTATACAAAGAGTTTATATAAGACCTGACCACGAAGTGTTAACATCTCGTCATATAACCCCATTCATGACAGATACTTCACTTCACTAGGATGACCATAGGTAACATGACCGCAATCCTGAGTGAGTTGGGTACTCTTGCCATTGAGGTTGATCCTTTGATTTGCTTGGGTGCGAGTGGCCAGAGCACCGACTCAAACCTACCACTTTGGGGATTCGTCTAATTTGGGAGCTGGGAACTCAGCTACACAAGATGGAGTTCACTTCTTCCCCGAAGCATGGGTAAGCAGATAGATTGCTCCCTTAAGGGTTGATCTCGAGGCTTGAATGATGTGGCACCACACACCTTCTCATGGCCCGAGAAGTGTTCATACATAGTAGGACTATATTGTATTATTCATTGGAGGGACCAGTGGTACTTAAGGAGTAAGATGTAACTACAGAGGAAAAAACAGTAAATTGGCCCAACTATACTTACGAGCATCTGTGAAGGGTCAGTGTACTGATGATTGGTTATATCCGATGGACATAGAAATATATCTATGGTAAGAAGAGTTCAGTTGTCGGTCTTTAGTGGAATGTCTAGCAGTTAACAGATGGTGGATATCGTGGCTAAAGAGTTGTCAGTTATTCATATACCATTGGAGCTTCGAGCCATAGGTCCATAAGATCCCCTTGGTTGCTTGGATATAAGTAGAGAATTAGTTTTTTGGTCAGTTTGAAATGTTCAAATTGACAAGAGGGAGTTTGATTAAATATGATATAATTGAACTAGTTAATTATATATGATATAATTAACTTTATGTATGTGATACATTAATTTTAAGAAAACTGGATATAAATATGATTTATATCTAGTGGAGGAAAAATATTATGGTTAATGTATGATTTTAAACCATAGGTTATGAATATAATGTGATTATATTTATTATTTATTAATTGAACATTTATGGGATAATTGGCCGGTGTCTCCTCTGTTTTCGTAACTGATGAGTAAGATGAAGAATCGTTTTGAGACACTTAAATAGCTCATGGTGTGTTAAGCATTTGATGGCATAGTGTTTGAGAGAGTCATTACTTAGTAAATCAGACTCTATACGATAGTGTTGTTTACTGAACGATTGCTTACACCCGCGCGCACTACTTACTAAACGATCGTTTGTCTTTTACTAAATGATCGTTTGTCTTTTACTAAACGATCGTTTAGCGCCCGAGCTTTACTAAACGATCGTATAGACAATCGCTTAGCTTTTCCTACACGATCGTTTAGCTTTTCCTACATGATCGCTTAGCTTTTCCTACACGATCGTATACTTCACCTAAACGATCAAGCATTTTGTTTATACGATAGATGAGCCTTTCTCCCACTTGCTTGATCGTTGTATACGATTTTTTTTCCTCGTCCCCTCTACCAAATCCGAATAGAACCCACTCTTTTGATTCTCACTCCGAGAATATTGAGGGTTCCAAGTGGTAGTGTCGTCTCTTTTCTTCATCTGTTCGTGTGGAGACTGTTTGTGGTAGACGATTGGGTGTTTCTAAACGATAGCTTATCGTTCCAGCGAAAGCGAGATTTTTTGCGTAGAGAGTCTTCAACTGGTAAGTTTACATGTTCTCCTGTTTATTTATCTCTAAGCATGCTGGTAATTTAGTAGTTTGAATGCATATCTGTATGTGTGAATGTATATGTGGAAATTTTGTCACAATGAATTGGAAAGATCCGCTTCCGCTCAAAGGTACTCTTATATAAGAGTTCCTTCATTATCTGTTATGTCCATCCTAGGACCACCCACATAACAGACTATGGACCATCAAGTATATTGCAACAGATTACCCAAACAAAGGGCTATGGACCATTGAGTCTATCGTAATAGACCAGTTAGGCAAAGGCTATGGAACCCTATAAGAGTTTTAGCACATGTTTACTAATGATTCTAAAATTATTTTCCTTGTTAGGCATTTGGTCAGAGGATCAGCCAAAATTTTCTCAAACCTCACATATTCCAAGAAAATAACTCCTCCCTTTAGCAATTGTTTTGCAGCTCCATGGTTAAGACGTATATGTCTCCTTTTGCCATTATATACACTATTCTTGGTAATACCTATGGTAGCCTGTGAATCACAGTGCACAGAGACTGGTACTGATGCCCCCCCTCAATGGTACATCTTCTAGAAGGGTTCTAAGTTATTCAACCTCCTGTCCTGCTAGTTCTAGAGCAATAAATTCATATTCCAATGTGGATCTAGCTACGCAAGTCTGTTTAGCAGATTTCCACAATATTTCTCCTCCTCCGAGTAAGAATACATATCCACTTGTAGAACCGTCCTCATCATTATCAGATACTCAGTTTACATCACAATAACCTTCTAATACAGCAGAAAATTTGTTGAAATGCAAATAGTAGTTCATGGTACCCTTAAGATGTCTTAACAGACGATGAAGTGCACTCCAATGATCCTTATCAGGATTATGTGTATATCTACTCAATCTACTCACAACATATGCAATATCAAGTCTAGTACAATTCATTAAAAACATAACATTACCTATGATCTTTGCATATTCAGATTGAGATACACTATCTCCTTTGTTTTTCTTAAGACTTATACTAGCATCATATGGAGTTCTTACAGGAGGATCATCAAAACAATCAAATTTATTTTTTAAATTTTTAATATAGTGTGATTGACACAGTGAAAAACCCTTTTCAGTTTTTCTTATCTTAACATTAATTATTACGTCATTTGATATGATGTATTGTCTTTATGTTTGCTCCAAAAATGAGCATAACATCAACATACAAACATATAATCACACATTCAGCTCCAAACAACTTTGAATAAACACACGTATCTTAAGAGCTTACCTTAAACCCATTGTTTATCAAAGTATCATTGAATTTTCCATACTATTGTTTGAGAGCTTGTTTAAGACCATAAAGAGATTTTTCAGTTTACATACTTTGTTTTCGTGACCGGCAACTGTAAAGCCTTCAGGTTGTACCATATAGATTTCTTTTCTAGATCACCATTGAGGAATGTTGTTTTTACATCCATTTGGTGAATTAGAAGTCCATGGATAGTAACTAGTGCAATCAAGGCTCTAATTGTAGCTATTTCCGTTACAGGAGAATACGTGTCAAAGTAGTCAATACCTTGTTTTTGTGTATACCCTATTACTACTAATCTAGCTTTGTATCTTTCAATTGAACCATCTGACTTTGTTTTCCTTTTGAAAATCCACCCTTACTTAATAGGTTTACTTCCTTTTGGAAGATCTACTAAGTTCCAAGTTTGGTTCATGATTAGAGAATCCAGTTCACTCTTACTGCTTCCTTCCATAAGCTCGTCTACAAAACTTAAGGTTTCTTGGTAAGTTTTATGATCCTTATCTATTATATACATATATGCAAACTATCAATCAATATCATTTGGCCTCTTAACTAAAAAAGTAGTTAAAAAATCAAGACAAAAAATTTTCTCAGCTCTTTGTCTCTTACTTCTTCTAGGATCTATACCGTGCATTCTATCTGTAGTGTTAATATCTACAGATTCAGACATACTACTAGAAGCTATATTATTTCTTGTTTCATGCATATTATTATATAAAGAAACCATAGAAATAAATACATTCTCATAATTAGACGTTCTAATATATTCAATGTTTCCCTTTTTCAATTGAAAACACATGTTCAAAGAATTCTGCATCCCTATATTCACATACAAATCTATCATTTAAGCACATCATCTGTATGCAACACTATCTTGAGCATAACCAATAAATACACAATGAAAAGTTTTATATCCCACTGTAGGTTTCTTCAATACAGGATATGGTACCTTAGCCAAACATCCCTACACCCTCAAGTAAAAGAGATTAGGTGCATATCCTTTCCAGAGTTCGTAAGGTGTCTTATCCAATTTCTTGTGAGATACTCTGTTAAGAATAAAATAGGCAGAAAACACAGCTTCCCCCCACATGTCATCAGACAATCCATAACTTAACAACATAGCATTCATCATTTCCTTAAGAGTTCTATTTTTATGTTCTGCTATACCATTTTGTAGAAGTGAATAAGGTGCAGTAAATTCATGAATAATTCCATTTTATTCACAAAATTCTTTAAGTGTATTGTCACTGTATTTACTACCTCTATCTAACCTTAACCTTTTAATCTTCTTATTTAATTGGTTATCTACTTCTGCTTTATATTTCAAAAACATATTACCAGTTTCATCTTTTGTTTTTAAAAGATAGATTTTAGTATGTCTAGAAAAAGCATCAACAAAAGAAATGTAGTAATTTTTCCCATGTCTACTTATGGTGTTTTTTTAAATCAGCTAAATCAGAGTGAATCAGTTCTAGTTATTTTGTACTTCTAGATATGACAAGTTTAAAAGGTTTCTTGATAAACTTTGTTTTACACAAATCAAACATTTACTAATTTCATGTGTTTCAGATGCATTGATAAATTTTAAATCATTAAGTTTCTTAACCGATGCAAAATTCACATGATCTAGTCTACCATGCCACATATCAAGAGACTCAACTATGTAAGCAGAATTAGAAGCACTTGCATTCATCAAATTTGTAATAAGGACAATATTCAATACAAAAAGACCATCAGCAAGATATCCTTTACCAACAAAGTCTCTATTTTTTGTGAGTACAACCTTGTTAGCTTCTAGGACAATCTTAAGCCCAATCTGATTCAATAGACTCCCAGATACCAATTTCCTAGGTATGAAGGTACATACAATACATTACTTAAAGATAAAGTTTTTCTAGAGGTTAATTTTAAAAGAACCTTCCCTTTTCCAAGCACTTCTATTATGGTAGAGTTACCCATGAACACACATTCTCCGTCAGTAGTGTCCTCATAGTCATGGAAGAGCTCTCGAATTGAGCAGAAATGTCTCGAAGCTCCGGTGTTAAGTATCCAGTCAATTTTGTTTTCCACAAGGTTTACTTCCACAACAGCAGCGATTACGTCATCTTGTTCAGCAAGATTAGCTTGTGGTGTGGGTTGTTGATTTGACCTTTCTTTTCTTTGACTACATTGAAAGGATTTGTGCCCAGATTTCCTACAGACATAACAAATCAATTTTTTTCTTTTCAATCTTCCCACCAGCAGTTTTGTGATGTCCATTCTTTTGAGAGGAATTTTTCTTCCAGACCGCTTTTTATGATTTTTAAACCTATCTTTGTTAATAGCAGAAGATTCAACCAAGTTAGCATTAACTGAATTTAGATTTCTAGATTTTAGCTTATCTTTTAGCCTGTTGACTTCTTCCGTGCACATGTGACTTATCAGCTCCTTGAGTGTCAGGTCCTTCTTTTATGTTTTAGATGATTTCTGTAGATGCTCTAGGATGGGGGAAATTTTTCAAGTAGTACATTTGCTTGGAGAATCTCATAGATTTTCATGCCCTCGATCAAAATGTTTGCCACCAAATTTTCATATTCATGTATCTGCTGAAGGAATGAAATATCATGCAATGGAAGACTACAGAATCAATAAGCACTTAAACTACATTTAATTTGAGTTTTAGCATGTTGTACATATGATATTCAAAAGAGGGTTTGAAACATATATTACCCTTGAAGATTCCTCCACGAAACCAGCTGCAAAACACTAAGATAGAGTTTGAATCACCGAGAGGACTACCACCGAGATCTTCTCTATTATGCTCAAGTTGGAATGTATGGTGGAAACACTTGAACAAGTTGAATTGATGAAGAATGAGAGTAGGGTTTTCAGGTTATCAATTCATAAAATATATTTCAGCATTCTCTCTTATCTTCATGCAT
Organism: Benincasa hispida; assembly: GCF_009727055.1. Lineage (NCBI taxonomy): Eukaryota > Viridiplantae > Streptophyta > Magnoliopsida > Cucurbitales > Cucurbitaceae > Benincasa > Benincasa hispida. The sequence continues at coordinate 47,224,863 of NC_052360.1, read as the reverse complement.
GGAGTTTCGATATATAGGTAAAAAAAACATGCAAATGTATATGATTGCATGTTGGGCAGCTTTAGCTTGAAAATCATCACCAAGAACAATTGGAATTTGATGATATTTCATAAAACATGTTAGTGGGTTTTTTCTAAAATTGGAAAAACCCATTAGCTTAAAATGATTTCAAAAAATCATTTTATTGAAATTGATTTTATAAAATTAATTCAAAATAATTAATTTAAATAAAATTAATTTTAATCGATTAATTTAATGTATAAATGTTAAATTAATAAAATATTAATATCACCAATGAATCAATTTTATATTTAAATCATAATTTAAATATTAATTGATTTTCCAAATCCGTTTAATTTCAATTAAATTAAATGTTTATAATTGTATCATATACAATCAATCGAAAACCCTAAAAATTGAATTTGAACATTTCAAATTCATAACCCTAATTTCATACATCAATACTCAATTTGTTATTCCAATTTAATGAGCTATTAGAGGAACCTAATGGACCTATAGATCATAAGCTCCAACGATCTGTAATTAATTCGCGAAAACTCTTTAATCGAATTAATTATATTCGTTAACTATCAAGACACACCACTATAGATATATTTCTATCCATATAAACCATAATTAGTAAGTCGATCCTTCACAAGTCGTTTGTAATTACAATTGGGTCAAAATTAGTGTTTTACCCTTGTAAATACATCTCGTTCCTTAAGTTCACACTGGCCCTCTAATGAACAATTCGATTCATAATACTACTTATGAATCATGTTATTTTTCTATCATGAGAAGATGGGGGCTCGATTGTTCAAGACTTGGAATTAGTACTTAAAAGAACAACATATCTGCTTAACCCTAAAATGGATAGGAGTGAATTCCATCTTGCAGGGCTATGTCCCCAGCTATTCATCTAGTCTTATCCCCAAAATAGAAGGCTTATTGAGCAGTGTTGTTGAACTACTCTCACCCATGCAGATCAAAGGATAATCCCGAATAAACAGAAGTTCATAGCTAGCTCAGGATTAAGATTGAGTTATCCTAGGTTACTTAAGTATGAAATAGTCAGTTTTAACAGTAAACGGTCGTTATAAAGAAAAGTGACTATTTTGTGGTCCAGTCTATATGCAAACTTATTGCATAGGATGCCCCCACTCACATATCTCTACATGAATGATCTGTGGATCACATCATTTGTATTACCTATACAAAATGGGTAGCATCCAATAGTGTTACTAGAATGAGATACCCAATTTCATCCATATACTTGTAGACCATTTAGGCTATATACTATTAACTTGATCTTGTTTATATCACTACATAAAGTTAAAGTATTCACACTATAGCCATGGATATGTTTATTGGATTTTCATAATATAGTGCAAAATCAACAATTTTATTGAATAAAATACTCAATAATATTTTATTGATAAATAAAATGTTTAACACGAACTGCGAGTTCTAGGACATTCCCAACAATCTCCCACTTGGACTAAAGCTCCAGTGAGAACAAATATATACAATATAATGTTAAGAAACATAAAGGGGAAATACAATAAACTAGGGCATCACAAATACCATAGATATTCTCCCATTTTCCCTAGATTACGTTGCTCGGAGTCCTAGTCCAACCAGGTGACCCTCGAACACTTTAGCCAAGAGGGCCTTCGTAAATGGATCGACAAGGTTGTCTTCAGAGGCTATCTTCGTGATGATCACGTCTCCTTAGTGTACTATCTCTCTTATGAGATGGTACTTTCTTTCAATATGTTCTCCACGTTTGTGACTCCTTGGTTCTTTTGAGTTGGCAACAACACCACTATTGTCATAATATAGTGTGACAGGTAGGTGCATATCTGGAACTATTTCCAAGTCTGCCAAGAATTTGCATAGCCATACTCCTTGGTTCTTCTTTAGCGACTGCACATGTAGCTACGTATTCTGCTTCCATTGTGAAGTCAGTGATACAACTTTGCTTAATGCTTCTCCAAACTATAGCTCCTCCATTGAGAGTAAAAATTAATCTTGGAGTAGATTTCCTGGAATCTACGTCAGTCTGGAAATCAAGATCAGTGTATCCAGTGAGGATCAAATCCTTAGATCCATACACAAGCATATAGTCCCTCGTTCTCCTTATATACTTGAGGATGTTTTTTACAGCAGTCCAATGACTGTGTCCTGGATTGGATTGGAACCTACTAACGATTCCAACTGCAAACATATGTCAGGACGTGTACATAGCATTGCGTACATCAAACTCCCAACTGTAGATGCGTATGGAATTCTTGTCATTTCCTCAACATCTTGGGGTGTCTTAGGACACTGTTCCTTTGACAAATGAATTCCGTGTCTAAAATGTAACATACCTCTTTTAGAATTTTGCATATTATATATTGACAACATCTTGTCAATATAAGATGCCTAAGATAGTGCTAAGGTTCTATTCTTTCGATTCTGAAAGATTTGTATGCCTAGAACATATTGAGCATCACCCAAATCTTTCATTTGGAATTGTGTTGTAACCATCTCTTTACGTCAGTAAGGAAGCTTGTCTCATTCCTAATGAGCAAGATATCATCAACATAAAGAACTAAGAATGCTACAGCCTTGTTGACTATCTTTTTGTATACACAAGGTTCGTCAACATTCTGTTCAAAGCCATAAGATTTGATCGCAATATTAAATCTTATATTCGAGGATCTTGAAGCTTGTTTTAACTCATAAATAGATCGTTTAAGCTTACAGACTTTTTGTTCCTATCCTTGTTTGATGAACCCTTCTAGTTGGGACATAAAAATACTTTTATCAAGGTAGTCGTTCAGAAAAGCTATCTTGACATCCATTTGCCATATTTCATAGTCATAATATGTGGCAATGGATAGAAGTTGTCTAATTGATTTTATCATGGCAACAGGAGAAAAATTTTCTTCATAATCAACCCCTTCTCTTTGGGTAAAACATTTTGCCACGAGTTTGGCTTTATAGGTTTGCAGCTTCCAATTTGGTCTTGTTTTCTCTTGTAGATCCATTTGCAACTTATAGGTTTAACCCCAAGTGTTTGATTTACAAGTTCTTAGACAGAGTTGAAGTACATAGACTCCATTTCCACGTCCATTGCTTTTATCCACTATTCCCTGTCAACATCTTCCATTGCCTTTTTAAAGGTTAATGGATCCTCTAATTCATCATCATGTATGATGTTTTGAGTTTCTATTAGACCCATATAGGTTTAGGTTGTTGAATAACTCTCCCACTACGTCAAGGCATACTCAACTCTTGAGATAGACGTGACGGGACAACAACAGTTGTTGATGGACCAGCTTGATCAACAACTTTTGTTGATGTTTCTGTAGCATCTTTGGTCATTTCTTACAATATTAGTTTACTGCAAGGTAGATGATTTTTTATATGATCTTCTTCCAAGAATGTAGTGTTTATCGATACAAATACTTGGTCTTCTTAGGAATCATATAGCAATCCTCCTTTTGTTTCTTTAAGGTATCCTACAAAAAGGTATAACTTCGAACGTGTTTCCAGTTTCTTAGAATTTTGTACCAACACATTGTCGAACAACCCCAGAAAGGGAAATGACGTAAACTTGTTTTGTGACCTTTCCATAATTCATACGATGTTTCTAAAACACTTTTTAAAGGAACAATATTTAGAATATATACTGCAATCTATACTGCATACCCCCAAAAGGATTGAGGTGACTGAGCATAACTCATCATTGATCGGACCATGTCTAACAAGGTTCGATTTCTCCTTTCTACAACACCGTTTTGTTGTGGTGTTCCAGGTGTTGTGAGCTGGAATTGAATTCCATGATCTACAAGATAGTTCTGGAATTGTAAATCCATATACTCACCACCTCGATCAGATCAAAGTGTTTTAATTCTTTTACTTAACAAATTTTCTGTCTCGGTCTTAAATTCTGTAGACTTTTCAAGGGTTTTAGACTTGTGACTGATTAAGTAAATATAGTCATATCTCGAGTAATCATCAACAAAACTGATGAAATACTGATAGCCTCCTCGTGCTTTTACATTCATCGGACTACATAAGTCTGAATGTATTAGTACGAAAGGCTCTTTGGCACGAAGACCTTTGTCAGAAAAAGATTTTTTTGTCATTTTTCCCTCGAGACATGATTCACATGAAGGTAAAGAACTATCTTCTAACTGACTTAGATGACCGTTTTCTTACCAATCTTTCAATCCTGTTGAGATTAATGTGACCAAGTCTGAGGTGCCAAAGATAGGCGTTAGAAGAAATTTTTCGTTTTTTATTTTCAGCCGTTTTAAATATCTCTATATTTAGAATGGCATTTGCTTCAGTTGATTTTAATATGTACAAGTTATTTTCGAGTCTTACAGAACAAATATGAACACCCCTTTAAAAAACAAACACTTCATTAGATTCAAAAGATATTTTGTACATATTTTCTAGCATACAGGAAATGGAGATTAAGTTTCTTTTCATCTTAGGTACATAATACAAATTTCTAAGTAAGATGAAAATATTCTCCAAAAAATAGCTTGACATCTCCCACTGCATGAGCTGAAATGCTTCACCCGTTCCCACCTTGAAAGTCATTTCCTGTTCAGAAAGTTCTCTCCAAGAACTAGTTTTCTGTAGAAAAGTGCAAACATGATTACCGGCGTCTGAATCTAATATCCAGGTTAGGTGAATCTTCTTCTCTAGACATGTTTCAACTACTAGTAAATCTCATTTACCTTGTTTCACCTTTTCTGCTTTCTTTTCAGCCAAATACTTTGGGCAATTATGCTTCCAGTGCCCATCCTCTCCACAATGGAAACACTTTCCTTTGGGAGTCTTGTTTTTGTTTTTTGTTTTTCTTAGCAGTGGTTTTCTTATTCCCTTTACCTTTCTTCTTTATTTGTACGGATTATCTTTTGAATAAGAAGGAACGGACTTTTTGTTATCATTGGGTCTTGTTCCAGACAATGACCCCTTAAAAAATTTCTTAGGTTTAGAAATAACATCTATTTCTTTTTCCTTAAGTTTCATCATAGACTGATATGTTTGTAATTCGTTCAACAACGTAGTCAAATTATAAGTAATTTTGTTCATAACGACATTGGTTCTGAATGGCAGATAACTCTTCGGGAGAGATTCCAATATCATACTTACTTGACTTATCTCATCTATCATTGCCCCATGAGCCTCAACAACATTAAAATGGACCATCATATCAAGAACATGTTATCTAACGTTGGTTCCATATTTCATGCGAGTAATGTAGACATACTTAATGGCTTCATGTCGAATAGAGGATGACGGTTGCCCGAACATCTCCTAAAGTGACACCATTATCTCACGGGCGGTGGGCATTACCTCATGTTTCTTATTAAGTACATCAGGTATACTTGCTAAGATGTAGGCCCGAGCTTTTTCATTAGCCCTAACCCACCGATCATAGATGTCTCAAACATTTTGGTTTGCTGTTGTACTAGAAACCGGAGGACATTCCTCCGTCAACACAAACCTTAAATCGTCCACAACTAATATTGTATTGATGTTAGATTTCCAATTTGAATATCCTTCACCGTTAAATTTATCGGAAGCTAGTAGTTGTATGATTGAATTTGACATTGCTGAAATAATTTGTTTAAACTTTATGCATCTAAATCCAATTGTAGCAAAATAATAAAGTACCCAATAAATCTTTATTTATTTGCAACGATACTTTAGTGATTTAGAACAGTTGCTACCGAGGGCAGTCTTCACTGAAGCAAGACAATTTCTTGACCAAATACTATATCAGAATAACTCTTTACTCCTATAGTTCTTTTGGTTATCATTTTCGGTCAAGATCTTTACTAACAATTAGTAATTCTTGTAAGTGTGACTCGCCATTTTTAGATTTTATAGAATAGTATGAATATGCCCCCGAAATGGAAGATAATACTCAAGACAAAACTATAAGAACCTATTCATTTACTGAAGCCTGGGTTGTTCCAAATCCTATGTTACAACCCTCTGTGGGGTTCGTTGTGGTCAACGACTAGCTAGTGCCGCCAAAAAACGACAACAGGCGCAACATAGGAATCTCACAGTTCAAACTAATGGAGGAGATTGTAGGACAATGTTGACACATTTCCTTCACCCACTTACTATGAACTACTTCCCTCATTCACCTTGTTATTGACCCATGTAAACACTTTTCGAATGGAGTAGTTGCGGTAAAAGCGACACAAAGCCGAGCATGGATCTCACGATGTGAACTTTTGAGGACATGAGAGCTAATAACTATATATTGAATATATTGTTAATCTCCCACTAAAGTATTCTAAATATTTGTGTATCTATTTACTTAGGTTTAAAAACGGCTAACTTTTAAAACATCCTAAGTCTATGTCATTTTTATCCAAGTATAACATTTATATTTGGATATAACCCTACGATGTCTAAGTGTTTAAACTAGTTTTAAACCTCACACTGCTCACGCAAGCTCATAAAATCAGTTAACAACGCTCAATCTTTCGATCATAATCCCCAAGTAGGAGGTGTTATGTAAACTGTCAACTTAAGTACCAGGCCTAAGACAGGTTTATGAACCAATTTGAGTTTGTAACCAAATTTTATAAGGTAACAATCTATTTTAAAACTAGTTGTTAACCTAAGTGGGCATATTGTGTCTCTTTGTTATGGATTTTAAAGTCTAATTCAATTTTATAACAACTTACAAAAATTAGACATATTGAACATCCACAACATTCATCAAAGGCATTTAATATAACATTTATATTAAAAGAAACCCTATACATGCATACTATATATTATAACAATTTATAACATACTTTAAATGCATGTAACATGCTTCTTACGGTAGGATTTTAAATCTATATGGCATACTGTATGCATATACAAGATTTATTTAATTATAACATACATTGCATGCATAAACAATTAAACACATACTGATACAATTTGTAGTTTTGGCATATTTTTAAGTAAACAAAAGCCTATGTATTACAAAAAAATAGTTGACAGCTCCAAACCGCTTCTTGATCGCTTCAAACAGCTTCAAATCGGACCCAAAATTGCTTGCATCGGATGTAAACCTCCTGAATCGGGTCAATAAAAACAATTTTGAAAATGAATCAGGCCAGGTTTGAAGAAAACCAGTCAACCTTCTTAAACCGGTTCAAGAATCTCGCTTAGATTGAAATCTGACTAAAACTTGATCTCTCGATGCAAGTTGAAATCTTGTTTAAAACTTGATCTCTTGTTGGATCATTGAAATCTCGCTCAAACCATCAGAATCTCACTCCTGGCTTGAAATCTCGTTTGAACTTGATTCAAAATCTCGCTCAAACTTGAAATCTCACTAAGACTTCCATCAGAATCTCGCTTGAGCTTGAAATCTCGCTCAAACTTGATTCAAAATCTCGTTTGAACTTGAAATCTCGCTCGAAATTCCAACAGAATCTTGCTCGAGCTAGAAATCTCTCTCAAATTTGATTCAAATTCTCGTTTGAACTTGAAATCTCGCTCGAAATTCCAACAGAATCTCGCTTGAGCTAGAAATCTCATTGGAAATTCAAACAGTAGCTGAAGAATTGGAAATATGCAGCTCAACCTTCTTCACTTCTTTCTTCAATTACATCCTGATTTCAACTTCTAATGACTCCATATGAATTAAAGACTCCTAAACACATATTAAAGCCCATCAAACAAGAGCCAATTACAAGAGAAACAACATAATTGAAAGGATTAAAATGCCAAAACACTGGAAAAACCATATCAACATACTTTTTCATGTAGGTCATGAAAAAAAACACCCACCAAACTCAAATTAACAATAGTTAAGTGCTTAAATCATGCTCTAATACCAACTGAAGGAAAGAAATATCATGCAATGAAAGACTACAGAATCAATAAGCACTTAAACTACATTTAATTTAAGTTTTAAGCATGTTGTACATATGATATTCAAAAGAGGATTTGAAACACATATTACCTTTGAAGATTCCTCCACGAAATCAGCTGCAAAACACCAAGATAGAGCTTGAATCACCGAGAGGACTACCATCGAGATCTTCTCTATTATGCTCAAGTTGAAATGTGTGGTGGAAACACTTGAACAAGATGAATTGATGAAAAACGAGAGTAGGGTTTTCAGGTTATCAATTCAGAAAATATATTTAAGCATTCTCTCTAATCTTCATGCATGGAGCTTCGATATATAGGTAAAAAACATGCAAATATATATTGTTGCATGTTAGGTAGCTCCAGCTTGAAGATCAGCACCAAGAATAATTAGAATTTGATGATATTCCATAAAACATGTTAGTGGGTTTTTTCCTAAAATTGAAAAAACCCATTAACATAAAATGATTTCAAAAACTCATTTTATAAAATTAATTTAAATAAAATTAATTTTAATTGATTAATTTAATATCCACTACAAGAAATCTAACTTCTCCCGACGTCACAATTCGTCGGAAAAGGGCGGAAAATGCGTCGAGAAAAGCTCTCCCAATGAATAATAGGTCGTCGAGAGTTTGGTCGGGAAAAACCCATCAGAAAAGGAACTCCTGACGGATGATAGGATGGCATTAGGAGTTAGTCGAGGAACTCCCGACGCATGTATAGGGCGTCAGGAGTTCCACTAACTACCAACGCCTTATATACAGCATTGGCAGTTGGGACGCCCTATATATGCATTGGGGTTCCTCAACTAACTCCCGATGCCGTTTTCTATGCATCGAGAGTTCCCGAACTCTCGACGGTTGTTTCATGCGTTTGGAGTGCTTGAACTCCCGATGGTTTATTTGATGCGTCGAGAGTTATAAGAACTCCCGACGCAGTAATATATGTGTGGGGAGTTCCTTCATTAGTTGAAATTTGTCTTTTGAATATTTTCAATTTATAGTTTGTAATTTTTTTAAAATTTGATCTGAATAACCTGTAAAATATAATTAACCAAATAAAGATTCACATAATAAATAAAACAACGAAAACGAAGTCCATACTATAACAAATAAATCAAAAATTACAATATCCTAAAATAAAACAAAGTCGTTACTAGAACTTCATAAACATTCATATCACAAATACATAGATGAAATAAAATGAAAACAACGTCTAAAACACGTCTAGAACATAGCATCTTCAACAATCGTCCAAGATCATCTCCGAACAACATTCTACAATAAAACAAAAACATTCAAATGTCATAATCAGTAAACATCCACAACACATTCAAACTTCGTAAACAAAACATCCACGACACATTAAAACTTCGTAAACATTCATAAATACACAAGGACTCCAAATTCAACGACAAGACGAGTGTAATGAAACTCTACCTACCCCCCACGACAAACATGGAACCTCCCGAACATAAAAAAACACACAAATATCATAAACAAGAACCAACACACATAAAACTAAAACTTTGTCTTCAAAATGGTTTAAACCAATCTCAACCCACATAAAACGACAAACATGGAACCTTCTGAACATCATTTCATAACTGCAGGATAGCACATCAAAAAACACACAAAACGACAAAAAACACTACCATAACTGCAGGATAGCCAATAATTCTCTATCATAAAGCTACTTAAGAGATAACTACTTTGCTACCATAACTACAGGATAGCAACATATTAGACAACTAAATAATGTAGTAATCATACCTAATTCGATGGGTCTCCTCTCTATGATTGTATCATGTCTTCAATCATTTTTTTCATTTCTTTCATTTGTCTTGCATGATTCTCTTTCATTTGTTTCTGAACGTCTTCAAGTTCCTTAATTTTCGACTGAGACTGTTCGAAATTGGCTCTCAATTCCTCCATTCCCTTCTCCGTTCCTTGAGTAGATGACGAGCTTGATGAGATACTACCCTTTCTTGACTTAGGTTTAGGGCCCCAACCTAGGCCTTTTGAATATCTGGGTCGTCTACCCAAAACTGTCTCACAGATTTCATCCCCTATTAGTGGTTGAGAACCTTCTAGAGTGGGGTTGGATTGTAATTCCAACATTTGATTCTAGACATATTAATTAAATGTGTAAGAATGAACGACTAAAGTTAGAAATGAAAAACAACACGATAGTATAGCAAAAAATGTTACAGGTGCATTTTCAGCTGCCTCGTTCATGAACTTGCCACCTTTAGAGTGTGTTTCCCTAAATAGGTCAACACGTTCTATTTCTCGACCTTTCTTTTCCTGCAACTCTGCCTGAATTTGCAGGAATGACGTCGATCTGCCTACGTGGTCGAACGGTAATTTTTCTCTATTCTTCTTGTTTTTCACAAACATTTTCTATATTTCAACAAAAAAATAAATGTCAAAAGTATGATGTATTAGTAAATGCAACAAATGATACACGCCCTAAATATTCTACCTGAAAGGCTTCACTCTCGAAGCGGTCACACAAAAAATACCAATCTTCTGGCCTATTTTTAAGCCAGCTAGGCAAGTTGGCACGTGCTTGCTGAGGATCTCTACATTTCCTGTAATGTCTGTGCAAATATGCTCTAATTTCTTTGAAGGAGTTTTGCATTTGATGTTCTATAAAACGGTTAAATCATTGACTGGACAGATCAAGATTGAAATGAGGCTACAAAAGAATGAAGGAAGAATTAGCATAGATGATGTTCATGACTCTTAATCTACAATTGACTCTAAAAGAATAAACTTATAATTACTTACCAGCAATAGAGTCTTAGCCAATTCTATAAACTCGTTTGGAGCCTCAGCAAAAGTACGACATCGTATTGGAAATGCAGATCTCACGGCGACACCAATCGCATTACTAAATCGACCGAATGTTGAGATATCGGTTTCATCTCCCCCTTATTTATCACGATTGTAATTTTGCCATGTTTTTTGACGTATTTTTCCAACTCGATGTTTCGATAATGCTCGCATTTCCTCCAAGTGGATGCTGAGCTACTATCTAATGAATAGAAAATTTTAAACGGTTTATGATGTATTTCAGTTAACAAAATATATTTCAAAATATACTAACCTGAAGTATCACCCACAGAAGATCCCGTGTTGCCTAGATATATCTCCTGGAATTCTTCATCAGCTTCATGTTGCCTATTAGGGTTTGACATCGTATCTATACAAACATAAAAAAGACAAAACAATATTAAATTAATATGAAATACGTGTAAACAGAGAAAAAAAGAATTGAGTAGATACATCATTACTCATCATCGTAATCTAATTCAAATTATTCATCAGTACTTGAACTGTTATTGGGAGATAATTGTTCTTCATCATCATTGTTTATGAAGTCATGATCGCCATGTACAATAATTGGTCTTTCCACAACTGTAGGATCAACGTCAACTCTGCATAAAGTAACCTCCTCAATGGTTTCATCCACTTGGACTCCACCAAAAATTTCTAGTAAATCTAGTTGTGCGTTTTCAACATCATCCACTTCTGGTACATCCCATATTCGCTTATTTTGGACTACTTGAACAACTTTTCAATGCTACCATATTTGATATCATCAATGTAAAAGACTTGTTGTGCTTGGATAGCAAAGATGAAAGGCTCATCGACATATCAAAAGTGTGATGTATTGATCGATTTGTTTCTTAAATCCACATGAATCATCTCTCAACTGTTGCCTATAAAATGACTATGTATACCTGAGATCTGAACTAATCGGGAAATTTGTGTTGATGTTTTATATATAAGTTAGAGGTGCTTTGAGCTTCACGACGAATTAACCTCAAATGTTGCCTATAAAATTGATCATTTGAATTATATCAAAGGATTTACCCTAGAACTTAGAAAAGGAAAAAGTTTGAAACGTACTTGCGACAGTCTGTTATTTCTTTACAATTATTGAGAATGTACCAATGTGCAATACGCTTTTCCTCCGCTGATAGCATCCGTAAAGTTGACGCCCCTAATGGTCGTATCCTCTGCCTAAATAATTCAAATTCACCAAATATCTCATGATCGGGAATGTTATCATCATTTCGTTCATCTCTATTGAATCTCGTTTCAATCCCACTTAGATATCGCGAACAAAAGTTCCATGATTCATTCATTGCATATGCTTCCGCTATAGACCCCTCAAGACGTGCTTTGTTCCGTACAAATTGTTTTAATGTTTGTAAACTTCTTTCAATAGGATACATCCAACTGTAACTAACTAGACCCACCACTTTGGTTTCATATGATAGATGAACTACAAGGTGTACCATAACATCGAAGAAGGCAGGCGAAAATATTTTCTCCAACTTACAAAGTATGACTATGATGTCTACTTGTAGTCTGTTCAAATCACTTACACATATTGTCTTTGCACATAAGTCGCGAAAGAATGTACACAATTCAACAATAGTAGTGGATACATTCTTCTGTAGGTATGCTCAAATACCAATAGGGAGTAGTCTATGAAGCAACACATGACAGTCGCGTGTTTTCAGCCCCGATATTTTTCCATCTTTGTCATTCACATATCGTGATATGTTAGACACGAGCCCATCAGGAAATTTCACTGATTTCAAATACTTACAAAATGAAATCCGTTCACCATTAGTTAATGTGTATGCTGTGTGTGGTTTTACATATCTGTTATCGACCTGTATCAAGTGTAGGTCCTTTCTTGTCTTCAAATCTTGTAAATCTAATCGAGCATTTGTTGTATCCTTTGTCTTTCCTTCAATATTTAACAATGTGCCCACCAAATTGTCGCATATGTTTTTTTTTAATATGCATTACATCCAATTTATGTCGTAACAATAGTCTAGACCAATATGGAAGTTGGAAAAAAAAAATACTTTTCTTAGTCCAGTTTAGAATTCGTTTTCTTTTTTTATCTTACTTTGATGAATGTTTGCTAAGCACAGAAAAGTTTAGCGTATTTATTTGTTGTAAGATCTCTTCTCCATTCATTACGACTGGAGGAGGTCTACGTTCAACTTTTCCTAGATCTCTTCTCCATTCATTACGACTGGAGGAGGTCTACGTTCAACTTTTTCATCATGTTGCCTACTTCGACGCCAACTATGATTCTCTGGAAGATAACGTTGATGTCCCATAAATGATATTTTTCCTCTTATCCTGAATGATGAATTATCTTCTTTGCATATTGGACATGCTTGATAACCTTTTGTACTCCACCCAGATAGGTCACCGTACATAGGGAAGTCATTAATCATCCATAATAAGGTAACATATAGTTGAAAAAACTCACCAGTAACAAAATCATAAGTTCGCACACCAATTGTCCATAACTCTTTCAACTCTTCAATCAACATCTGCAAATAAACATCAATTTCCTTTCCAGGAGATTTTGGACCAGGTATGAGTAAAGACATGAAGAAGTTTGTTTCATTCATGCATTTTCAAGGGGACAAATTATAAGGAATTATCACCACATGCCACATACTATAAGAAGTGCTCATATTTACAAACGGATTGAACCCATCTGAAGCTAATCCCAAACGAACATTTCGGGGATCTAAAGCAAAATAAGGAAATTCACGATCAAAATTTTTCCACCCCTCTGCATCAGCTAGATGTCGCAATACATCCTCCATTTCAACTCGCTTATCTTTATGCCATCTCATGTCAGAAGCGCCTTCTTTTGATGCAAATAATCGTTTTAATCTCGGTATCAATGGAAAATGACGCAATACCTTATGTGGTATTTTTTTAGCCTTGCCATCTTTAACTTTATATCGAGACTCACCACAAATGGGGCATTGTTACAAATCTGTAAACTCTTTCCAATACAATACACAATCATATTTGCACGCATGAATAGACTCATAACCTAGGCCTAAATCACGCAATTTTCGCTTGGCTTGATAAAGGGAAGTAGGTATAGAGGTGTCAGCTGGAAATGCTACTTTTAATAATTCCAGCAACATGTCAAATAATTTGTTACTCCAGCCGTTGAGAACTTTGATATGCATCAAATTCACTAAAAAGTTCAAGGACGAAAATTGCGAACAACCAGGGTATAATTCATTACATGCTTTGGTCATTAAATCCTCGAATAAGCTCGTGGTATCTCTTTCTTGACCATTAGAGAACATTTCATTCTTAATCCTTTCTTCATTTGCATTTTTGTTTTCAATTGGAACTTGTAAATCGTTTATAAGATTCAACATCTCATTTTCTTCGACAACATTACTCTATATACTATCTATTTCAACATTATGTATTGAATGACTTATATGACTTTCAAAACTTCTAGATAAGTTTGCTGGCTCTCCATGAAATACTTATTCACAGTATGAGGGAGATATTCTATATGTTAATAGATGTCGTTCCACAATATCTATTTTGTCCCAAATTGAATTCATACAATTCTTGCATGGACATCTTTTTTGTCCGGAATCATTAACATGAAACTTCGCCATATCTAAAAACTGGGATACTCCTTCTCTATACTCCACTGATAACTTATTCCTTAGTTTAATCCATTCTTTATTCATCCTTAAAAATAAATCTTTTCTGACCAACTTGTAATCCAAAATAATAACCTAGATTAGAAGACAAAGCATGAATTTTGATTAACTTATACAAAATTCCAAGTTTGTTCGGAGTATTTAAAATTTTAAATAATTTATAATACGTGATTTGACTTTTTTTGCCCTAATGTTATTGATTTTTTTCCCCAAAATAAGTCCACAATTAAGTAAATTATAACATCCATAATCCAAAAAATTGCATAAATTGAAACATCCACAATCTATGGCTTAAATAAAAAACAATGCTAATTAAAAAAAAAAATCCACAATAACATCCACACTCTAAAAAATTACATAAATTGAAACATCCACAATCCACAATAACATGCTATAAATTAATCCACAATCCACAATAACAAATCAATCCATAAAAAAATGTATAAATTGAAACATCCACAATCCAACATTCACAATAAAAAAAAAAAAAAAAAACTCAATCCACAATAACATGCTATAAATTAAAAATAATGATTTAAATTAATATACAAAATAAGAGAAAATAAAGGGGGAAGATTACCGACAGGCCGCGGCTGGCAGTTGAAGGAGTCAACTGAAGGAGGGGAGGCGGTAGCGGCTGGACTAGACGATGGCTGAAGAAGCGACGGTGGCGACTACTTGAAGGAGCAAAACGCAAAGGGAAGGGAGAGGGATCGACGAGCGAGGGAGTGGAGCAGGGGGAGGAGATCGGCGGGGAAGAATGATGGGAAAATGAGAGAGATCGGCAAAGGGAAAGGGAAGAATGGCAGTGGCGACGGGTTAGGGTTCGGCGACAGCGGGTTAAGGTTCAAAGTGGGGAGAATGGGGAAAATGAGGAAGAAGGGATCTTGTTTTTACTAGATCCCATCTCCCGACGCCCGTCGGAGATCCGTCAAAAGTTCCAAGGGAACTCCCGACGCCTATTTTATTCGTCGGGAGTTCTCCGAGAACTCTCGATGGGACACTGTTTTACGTCGTCGGGAGACACCTTTTCTCCTGACAACCGATTTAGGCGTCAGAGAAGCTCATTTTTTTTTTTTTTTGTAGTGATCTAAATATTAATTTAGTAAAATATTAATATCACCAATGAATCAATTTTATATTTAAATCATAATTTAAATATTAATTGATTTTTCAATTTCGTTTAATTTCAATCAAACTAAATGTTTATAATTGTATCATATACAATCAATCGAAAATCCTAAAAATTGAATTTGAACATTTCAAATTCATAACCCTAATTTCATACATCAATACTCAATTCGTTATTCCAATTTAATGAGCTAGTAGAGAGACCTAATGGACCTACAGATCATGAGCTCCAACGATTTGTAATTAAATCGTTAAAACTTTTTAATCGAATTAATTACTATTCGTTAACTATCAAGACACATCACTATAGCTCGATAGTTGCACTCTCCTCACTGTAGATATATTACTATCCATATAAATCATAATCAGTAAGTCGATCCTACACAGGTCATTCGTAATTACAGCTAGGTCAAAATTATCGTTTTACCTCTATAAATACATCTCGTTCCTTAAGTTTCCAATGACCCTCTAATGAATAATTCGATTTATAATACTACTTATGAATCATGTTCTTTCTCTATCATGAGAAGAGGGACCCCGATTATTTAAGACCTGGAATCAGTACTTAAGAGAACAACCTATCTGCTAACCCTAAAATGGGTAGGAGTGAATTCCATCTTGTAGGGCTATGTCCCCAACAATTCATCCGGTCTTATCCCCAAAATGGAAGGTTTATTGAGCAGTGTTGTTGAACTACTCTCACCCATGCAGATCAAAGGATAATCTCAAATAAATAGAAGTTCATAGCTAGCTCAGGATTAATATCGAGTTATCCTAGGTTACTTATGTATGAAATAGTTAGTTTTAACAGTAAACGGTCGTTATAAAGAAAAGTGACTATTTAGTGGTCCAGTCTATATGCAAACTCATTACATAGGATGCCCCCACTCACATGTCTCTACATGAATGATCTGTGGATCACATCATTTGTATTACCTATACAAAATGGGTAGCATCCAATAGTGTTATCAGGATGAGATACCCAATTTCATCCATATACTTATAGACCATTTAGGCTATATACTATTAACTTGATCCTGTTTATGTCACTACATAAAATTAAAGTATTCATACTATAGCCATGAATATGTTTATTGGATTTTCATAATAGAGTGCAAAATAAACAATTTTATTGAATAAAATACTCAACAATATTTTATTGATAAATAGAATGTTTAACACAAACTGCGAGTTCTAGGACATTCCCAACATCCGCTTCACTATCGATTTCTCATCTGGAATTGTAGCCATTTACTGACAACATACTTCTTGCGGCTAACATCATCTCCTCTATATCAGGACTCCAACGTACTCCAAATTACCTTTGCTGACTTTTGGGCCATGAACAGATCAAACATCAAAGCCATCATATGATTCAGCATATGGCCACAAACTATTTTTTTGTATTTTGTTTTTTTTCTCGTATTTATTAGGATCAATTGCGGAGGACTACTTTGATTAATCAGAAACATCAAGGGGTTGTTTGGAGGATTCTGGATCAAAGATAGTTGCCACATTTTCGGTACTAACAGGCGATTCTGTGGTGAGGATATAATCAATCTCGAGCTGCTCGGAGAAGATCAATAATTTCTTAGACTAGCGATGATAATTTGCTCCGTCCAATGGTTCGATCTTGGACAAATCAGGAAGAACCTTACCATTCTTAATTGAAATTTGCTTAATAGCTTTTAAATTGTTAGAAGAAATGTCACGAAGGGTTGGTACATTGTGGAGAAACGACTGCCTTAAAAGCAATTACGGTGTGACCTTGGTGCTAATCGCTATGTCGGTTGTTCCCCAAGGTTAATGCAATCTCCAAATTCAGGTATGCACTTGTCAGAGAATGGACTAGAATCAATGATTGCTCAAAATATAAGAACAATTTGATGAAAATAGAAGAGAAAGTAAGAAATAATCAGTCGTGTGTCTCCTCTCTCAGGTGTGATCTCTATCAAATAGTAGAGGACATAACAAAAAGATGAACGTTGTAGCAGATGAACGGTCATATGAACACTGATAAATGGGCAAAAGAACAGTCGGGGCAAAAGAACAATAAAGAAAACAGTCAAACAAAACGGTCTACAAAATATTAATATAAATGATTCATTAAAAAAATCAAATAATTAAGTAATAAAAATTTAGTATCCAGCAAACCGAACATACAGCAACAACACACACATGTGGTGAAAGGGTTATACTTCCACCACTAACACACTTTAAACTCTTATCTAGAATGCCTTGGTATTTATACCCTCTGGACAATTCCAAATCTATCATGTCGGACAAAGCTCCCCGCTCCATTTAACTTTTCCTGTGGGCATAAGCCAAAAGTCATTTCCAACACTATTAAATACAACGGGAATTGTAGCGTATGGCAAATTTAGGGTTTTGTTTTGAAAAATGACAAAACTGGCTAATAATAGGATTTATGGCAACCCACGTGACATGCACATGACTACAAATTTCTATATCCCTAATTTGCCCTTGTCTAGTTCATTGTTGTTGTTATTGATGAAACTACAAATATATGGTAAGTGTAGAATCATAAACAAGGTTGAGTTCTGTATACAGGGTAATTGTTGATTTTCCTTAAGAACAACTACCCTCCTGAGTTTCATAATCTGCTTATTTTATTATTAGTTTAGATTCTGTTTAAACACTTTTCAAATTAATCTCACTTTAATTAAATATCCAGATTTTCCCACCAAATTTATATTTTAAATTTTCATATATTACCAAATTTCATTTTATATAATCAAATTTCAAATTTATTCTTATCTTTGAATTGTTTTTCATTACTTTATACATATTCAAATTTATTCAAATTTTTGAATTGCTTTTCATAATTTTATACACATTCTTAATAAATTAGCTGGATATTTCTCATATCCTTAAAGGATTAAATTGTTTTATATTATTTCAACGATTTGGAAAAAAAAAAATATCCATCACTATCGTAAAAAAATATAAGTTTTGTTACTCACATAAAGTGTTTATCGATTTACGTTTTGTTGTGGTTTTTTCACAAGCTATTGTTTTTGCCATGGCTTTACAATGGCTTAGACTTTCCCTATTCCTCTTTCCATTGATCTATCGATTTTCCTCTTTTTCTCTTCATTTGTTCTTGTATGATGATTCAATCTTCTTTTGTTTCATTATTATAATCAACTTTCTTTGTTTTTCGACCAAAGAAGATGAAACCTTGTTCATCGGAGAAAATCAGAGTTAGACATTATAATAAATCAGAACTTTCACAGTTGGGGGGACACCAGAGAATTGGAGTTATGTGGTGGTTGATTGTACCTGTGAATATTGCAAATACATTATATATTTGAATAATAATTAAGCAAAAATAGAACATTTTCTTCAACATTCTGAGCACATTATTATCAATTAGTTTATCTAACTCTTTTTCAATTGGTTTAACTTTTTGTTACCAAATTTATTTTCATCTAAATCTTTTTTTCATTAGTTTAAACATGTTGTTATCAACTTCAAAATGTAATATAAAGTTAAACGTATTTTTATTTTGCCTAGATGAGCTCTGAAAATTAACTAATATACATTTATAGATACATTGTAATTGTAACATGAAGTTATGAGATTAACTAATTTACATTTATACATACAGTGTAATTGTAGTATGAAATTATGTGATTTTAACCTTCATTAAGTAATCCAATGATATAACAAATTGATAAAAGTTTTAAAGTTAAAGAATTAAACTTGTAATTAAGAAGAAAAAGAAAACACACTACCTACCAAACTTGTAACCTAATTTTTAAAAAGAGATATTTAACTTAAAACTTTATTCCTTAGTCATTTTAAAACTAAAAGACGAAATAAAAATAAAAATAAAAATCAATAATTCAATAATTTTTCGTCTGAAAATCTCGTGCTTTCTCAAGCAACCCTTTACCATACTCTTTTGTTTTTTTCATTTCTTCTTAGAGAGAGAGAGAGAGAGAGAGAGAGAGAGAGAGAGAGATTAAAAAAAAAAAGAAAAAAAGAAAAAAAAGAAAGAAGCCTAAGCGAACTGTTCTCTTCCACTTCTTCAAACCCTAGACCTCTCTCCTTCGATTCTTCTTCCATCAAACCCTACTGTTCCTCCCCCTTTTGTCCACCTCCATTTCTCCTCTGTTTCCTTTGCTATTCTCTCATTCAAATGACTTCATCTGATTTTCGCCCCTAAAAAAACCCTAATCTCCCTTTCTTCTTGCTCCCCAATCCAGGGATTTGCTTCCACCGTCGAGTTGTTTTTGTTTTTTTGTTTTTTGGAGGTCCCTTCATCAGTAGGTTGAATTCGAATTTACGAGCTGTGATTTGTTGAAAGATATGTATAGGGATCGAGGAGGAGGAGGGGGGATTGGTGGTTCTTCGAAATCGGAGATCGTAGGTGGTACCTTGGATCGGAAGCGTATCAACGATGCTCTAGATAAGCATCTGGAGAAGACTTCTCCATCTACTTCAAGAGGTCTTCATAGTAAGGAGAAGGAGAGGCTCTCTGTGCCGTCGACTTCAACTGGTAAACCACAACTTGATCATCGTTCTGCCTCTCTGTCCAAGAATAAATGCTCCGATGGTTAGTGTTGTTTTCTTCTTTCCTTGTTATTTTTTTTTTAAAATTATTTTAATATTGTGAGTTTTTTAGTTCGTGTTATTCAGGTGAACGCTTGGGAAATTTGGAAGAGTTTTAAACTCTAATTTTTGTTTTAATCGGGATCTAGGTCATTTAATGTCTCTGTTCCGTTTTTTGAAAACTCTACTTAGAAATAAAATGAACTTGGAGTTACATTTTTGCTAACGGGTTTTGTCCAATGATAGAGTGGTACTTGGCTTCTATGGCAGCATTATTTTCTCTGGAGATATTATAGCTATCGTTTGTCTTTTTCTTCGATTTTTTTTTATTGTATCTAATAAATTTCCATTAATGTCAGAGGAATCTGAAACAGACAGTGAAGAATCAGATGTCAGTGGTTCAGACGGAGATGATACGTCATGGATTTCGTGGTTTTGCAATTTGAGGGGAAATGAATTTTTTTGTGAAGTTGACGATGAGTACATCCAAGATGATTTCAATCTTTGTGGCTTGAGCAGTCAAGTTCCTTACTATGACTATGCGCTTGATCTTATTTTGGATGTTGAATCTTCTCACGGTGAGGCTATCTTGTCCAATGCTGGATTTCTCGTTTTTTCCCCTTTTGTAATTTAAGGAATGTATAATGCTGCCCCGCATCTTGACTTTCATAATATATCATCTGGGAGTTCAATTTATGTGTATGAATTAGACTGTCGAGCCTTCTATAAGAATTGTGACTACGATACTAAATCTTGGTTTGGTTTTCCATTGATTGGATGGTTGGTAGATGATGACATTACAATCCATTGTTAGGAAGTCTAGTTCCTTTAGAAGTATTTCGTTTAGTAATTGATAGTTCTACATATTAACCGACCCCCTCTTCTCATCCCTGCTTTGGAAGAACGATACTACTTCATAGTTCAGGCTTTCCATCTCTGTTCTTTGTGTGCATCTTTTTTGTTCATACTTCCCATCTGTTTATGGCCATGCCCAGGTGACATGTTCACTGAAGAACAAAATGAACTAGTTGAGTCGGCTGCTGAGATGCTATATGGTCTTATTCATGTCAGATACATACTAACTGGCAAAGGAATATCTGCAATGGTAATTTCTCATTAAAGTTTCTTTAACTACTTATCTTCCTCCTATGTTTAAATTGCTAACTAGAAAAAATACAGCTGGAGAAGTATAAAAACTATGATTTTGGAAGGTGCCCAAGAGTGTACTGCTGTGGACAACCATGCCTTCCAGTGGGGCAGTCAGATATTCCTCGTTCCAGCACTGTAAAGATATACTGCCCAAAATGTGAAGACATATATTACCCTCGTTCAAAATATCAAGGCAGTATCCTTCTTTAAATTTATCATATCTTGTCCTTCTGCCTCCTCTTTGCCTTGATGTTGTAAATTTATTCTCATATATAATTATTTTGATTCTTTGCTGCACGTTCTACATGCTTGTTATTGAATTCATAAGAAGCATGTATAGCCCTTTTTTATGAGATTGATTTTGCCTGTGCTTTATTATTTTATTTTTTTTCAAGAAGCATCTGTTAACTTTAATCATTTTTGTGTATTTGTCAATCTTTTTTCTATTGCTAATTTAGATAATATATGGTTTTATATTATTCTTCTAGTGATTTTTTCCATGTGTATTCTTCTTTGTAACAAGCTGAGTTTGTATTTTGAATGGAAAAAAATAATCGAGTCACGATTATGACATTGCTATGATCAACTGTTAAAGCAGTTCAAAAAGTTGTTTCAAGGCCTTGATAGTCTTTAGTTGCTGCTGTATAGAACATTATTTAATATTTGTCTTTGTTCAAGTAAGCTATCTGAAGAGTCGAATAATTCCGTGGTAGCATGAACCATTGCAAAGGTTTTCCTCCCTTGCTGCAAATGGTCACTTCATTTTTATTTGATTCATCCATGAAAGATGTTTGATCGTGTTTGGTTCTATAATCTTACTAAAGGACATGTATCAATAGATAAGTGATGGCCATGGTTATTTTGTTTTTTGTTTCTTTGTTTTTTTTGTTCTGTTCTGTTCTGTTTTTGTTTTTGTTTTTGTTTTATAGATTGAGTGCTACGGTAAATCTGCAGTCAGTTTCAGATTCTCTGAAGTTTTTTCTTTTCATGATATTTCGAGAATTAAGGGCGGGTTTGGAATGTTTTCGGGAGCGGGACCGGTGCATTCAGTTACTTAAAAGCACTTTCAATATTGTGTTCGGCTAGATAACCAAAAGTGGTTTTGGAAATTCTGTAATCACTTATAATGCGTCTAGGAGAAGCACACAAGTAGTGTATCTATCAAAAGTACAAATGGAGAAGTGCTTTCACGTGAATGTACTTTTCTTCAAAAGTCTCTCCCTTTCCTGATGTGTGCTGTTAAGTTAGAGTTGTCATTTTGGATATTCAATGGACTGTGAATGTATATTGAACAAACTCATGTGCTTACATGCAGATAAATTTTGCTTTCAAAGGGGGTGGGGAATGGATGTGTTTTCGGTTTTTACTACATGCTAATCTGTGGCTTCTCTATTTTAGTAATGGTTCTGGATTTGTGGTTGGTGTTCTGAAGCAAATGTTGGGGATGGGTTATTTTTTTTTCCTTTGCAAGTGAATGCCTGCTTAACTAGTCTTTTTATGATGCATACTGTTAATTGTACACCTCTATTGCCTTGTGTTCTTCAAGGGTTTCCTTCACTTGGCCTAAGATATCGATGGAGCGTATTTCGGAACCACATTCCCACACTTGTTTTTGATGACATACGGACATCTGAAGCCACAAAAAGCCACACAAGGCTATGTTCCCAGAGTTTTTGGCTTCAAGCTTCACAAAAAGCATGATTGAGTTGGAAAGCTGCATGTTGAGTTGAGATCCATCCTTCGGTATTCATCCATTTTCAAGTGCGCTGCCTGGTGCAATACTTCTAATACCCCCTCTGCGACGCGGCTGATGTATGCACTCATGGTTCTAACTGTCAAAGGTAATTACAGCCAGTTGTTCAAAAAGTCTCAAAATGATTATTAAAGAAAAAAATGTTCACAAATGCAAAATTGTCATAGTAGCTGAACACGTCTTCTTTTCTTATTGTCGTTTCATGAATTAAAATGGTGTTTGTAAGTTTATTTCTCTCTATTATGGGTTGATAATCAAATTATTTGCTGTTATGCATTCCAGTTCTTGTACTTGATTCTTTCTCCTTCAGTTTATAATACACGTTAGTTTTAAGCCCTTTACCACCGCTATTTCCTATTTCTGTGTTGTAATATGAATGTCATTTCTTCCTCGTAGACTCTTTAGGGGATCTTGGGTTTCTGAAGTTCTGAATTAAAAATTTTTAGTTTATGTAATGTGTTTTGATTGTTATCAAAGATACAATTTCAGTTTCATTTTAATTGTTGCCCAAATTCATAGCTTGTGTTACAAAATCATTTTTTTTTCAATGAGGATATTGTTTTTGCATTGCACTTCATAGTTGCTTGTGTTCCATGCTTTGGATATGTGATTGGTTCATGGTTTCTTATCAGAAAAAGAACAAAAAAGTGGTCGTTTTCATGGTAAAGTTTGATTTTGAGATTGAATTGTATATGTATTGTCCATTTATTAATTTCTTTGGGGCTTTTGAGAATTATGATTATGAATGTTACTGTTTAATGTAAGCTCCTAATTGTTGATTCTCTTGTTCAGGTTTTTTACTCGTAATTTTATTTTTTTTATTCAAGAACATTTTGAAATCTAAGGTCGTCTTCGATCGTAACTATTTGATTTTTTACTTTTAAAAATTAAGCTTAAAAATATTGTATTTGCCTCTGGTGTATGAATTTCTTTGTTTTGTTATCTATCTTTTTAGAATGTTCTCAAAACTTGAAGTTATGTTTTGAAAATTAAGGTTTTTGATATGGTTAATTTAAAATTTTAGTTTGTAGACAATTCTCTTTTTTTTCTTTTTCTTTATATTTATTTGTGCTGCAAAGGTATCTTATCTATAGACGGCTTAAATCTGAGTTTCTTTGATGTATAGCGTTTTGGTAACCTTTTTGAAGACCAAGCTGAGTTTTTGGTGTAAAAGCTAGCACACGTTTCATAAAACTAAAAACAGATGTAGTTAATTGTTTTTGGATTTTTGTGAACAATCACAAAGAAAAAAGAAAGAGTCAAAACATCAAATAATCAAGCTATTATTTTGGATCTTATTTGATAATCATTTAGGTTTTGTTTGGTCAACATTTTAATTTTTGGTTTTTGGTTTTTTTGTTTTCTAATTTCTGTTTTTAAATTTATGTTCTCTGAAAATAAAAACTTGGTAACTGATTTTTATTTTCTGTTTTTGAAAAACAAAAAATCCACAACTTATTTGGCAATTGTTTTAGGTTTTCAATTTTTTTTATTAAGAAAAGAACGATTTGACAATTACCTTTTATTTTTGTTTCTATATAACAAATAATAAATTAATTTTATAATATTATTTCACATGTAAGGGTTAGGACTTGTTCAAGTTTTTTCATATAACCACTCCAACTAAAATAAAAATATTTCATATACTTTTCGCTAATCAATTAAAGGACAAATAATAAAAGAACCATGTCTAAGAGGCACAAATAGAAAATAAATTGAAAATTAAAAAATGACACCAATATTCATAATATTTAACAAAATTAAAACACATTGCAGGAATAACAATTAACATTGGACTTGAGTTGCCGTCTAAAGCTGATTAGCAATTCAATCCTTCACAAAAGTCATGCTTAAGTTGATTTTGACTCACATTTATGTCACATGTCAACAAGGGTTTGTGATATGTCTCTTCGATTCTGCATGTTTTCTTCTTCAATGATCATTAGTCTCCATTATATTCATTAAAAAGCTCATCACTACTATCATGCAATTTGATAAAATTATGAATTGTACAACATGCTATGGGAATATATTTTCGTGTGGATAAAGGATATGTGGGCATTTGCTTCCAAAAAGGAAATCGAGCCTTTAATACCCCAATGCACCTCTCGATCACATTGCGAAGTGATGAATGACGATAGTTGGACAACTCTTCTTTACCTTGTAGTTGACGTTTGTCATCTCCAAATCGTGCCAATGATATATTTCTCCATGATAGAGTGATAAAAATCCAGGCATATTAGTGTAACCAGAATCAACAAGATAATATCGATTTGTTCAGTCAAGAATATTTTTAATCAATAAATTAATAGTCAAATAGAAAGACTATAGTTTGAAAGAAAACTATATATTGTTACATACCTCCTATGGACATTGGAAATTTATTTGTCGAATCTCTAATACATTCAAGAAATATTCGAGAGTCATTTGTTGTTCCTTCCCAACCAGGCATCACATATGTGAATCGCATATTGAAAGGGCAAACACACATTATATTCCATATGAGGCTTGTTTTTCTACCACGATATGGAATTTGCTTATCTTGTAGAGTAGATGCACTAATGTGAGTTTTATCGATTGCACCAACAAAATCCTATTAAAAAAAACTATTTATTTCACACAAATTTTCATTGGATAACATATAAAATAATAACTAATGAAGAAAATTACCTTAAAAAAGGGTTAGTATTTAGATCTGAATATTATCACTCGGGGAACAATATCAAATTCTGAAGAACAAATAACATTGGTTCTAAGCTGACAAACTTTCTTTAGAATTTGATTAAAGTATCGTGAGATTGTGTAACCTAAATATTGGAATCTTTCTGCTACTAGTTGATTCCTTTCATTATGTGATATAATAAGCAAAAATATGGCAACTTATTCTTGAATAAATATTTAGAAGCTTTTAGATCAGTGATATTTTTTAACTCTTCACAAAATGCTACAAATGCATCTCTTTTCATCCTAAAACAGTCACAACATCTTGTGTCGTTGGCATTTAACAACTTAATCACGTAGTGATGTCCTCTAAGTGTAAAAGTTCTACACGGTTGACTAAGCATTTGTGCTTTATGCAATTATTCCCCTAATAAACAAAAAAAATATCTAGATATCTTCATCCTCGTGTTCATCATCTTCATGCAAATTCATCACATCATTATCAAAAAGTAAACGGTCTTCCAAATAACTGTGACGTAAATCCATAATTAACACCATGTGTTTAATATGTTCAAATAACATAAAGAACTAATAAAACAACTAAAATCTTTCAAACACAAAGTATATGTACTAATCGTATCAACAACGGTTGGGGTTGATACCCTAAATCTCGTAGGGTCCTGTAATTTGTAAACACTTGTATGAACAAACACTTTGTGATTTATAATATATGATATTTTATTCACTTTAGTCTATGAAATATGAGATATTTTAGTTACAATAACCACAAACTAATAAACTAAGATCCCTGGTTATCGTTGTAACTTAAACATGTATGTGGAGACATACAAGTGAATCGTGCTTTAAGTGATAACCTAAATGGTCTGTAATATATGGATAAGGAGAGATACCTTATCCTGGTGACACTACGAGTGTGACTCGCTTTGTAGGTGTTACAAATGTTGTAAAGTGCAACAAATGTTATGATTTTAATCATTCATGTATTAGACATGCGAGCAGGGATATTCTATATAAAAGAGTTTGTATAAGATCGGACCATGAAATGTTTAGTTACGTGGCATTCATAATTGAGACTTTCATTTCACTAGGATGACCATAGGTAACATGACCTTAATCCTGAGTGAGTTGTGAACTCCTGCCTATGAGGATGGTCCTTTGATTTGCATGGGTGAGAGTGGCCAGATTGCCAACTCAACAAGCCTATCACTTTGGTGATTCATCTGATTGGGGAGCTGGCTGGGAACATAGCTACACAAGATGGAATTCACTTATTCCACAAAGTAGGGGTAAGTAGATAAATTTCTCCCTTAAGGGCTGATTTCGAGGCTTGAACAATGTGGTACCACATCTTTCTCTTGGCCTGAGAAGGGTTTAGTCATAGTGGGGCTATGATCTATTGTTCATTAGAGGAATCAGTGGTACTTAAGGAGTTAGATGTAACTACAGGAGCAAAACAGTAATTTGACCCAACTGTACTTACGAGCGATTTGTGAAGGGTCATCGTACTGTTGATTAGTTATATCCAATGACACATAAATATATCTGTAGTGCGAAGATTGCAGCTGTTGGTTTTTAGTGGAGTGCCCGACGGTTAACGGATGGTGGATAATGTGATTAAAGAGTTTAGTCAGTTATTCATGTACCGTTGGAGCTTCAAGATTTGGAAGATTTCGGGGCATTGCTCATCAAGGAAGATTTAGTGGAGTGCCTGATGGTTACTAAGTCAGTTATTCACGTACGATGTTCTCAAAGATTGATCTCAGGTCAGGATACCATCAACTGAGAATAAATGATATTGATATACCCAAGACATCTTTTCGTTCGAGGTATAGGCATTATGAGTTCATAGTGAAGTCGTTCTGTCTGACGAATGCCCCAACTGTATTCATGGATCTGATGAATAAGGTGTTCAGGGAATTCCTCGACACCTTTATGATTGTTTTTATTGATGATATCTTGGTTTATTCCACGATAGAGGCTGAGCATGAAGAGAATTTGTGAAAAGTTTTGGAGATGTTAAGGGCCAATAAGCTGTATGCTAAGTTTTCTAAATTGTTTTAGTTGAGGCAGGTGTCCTTTCTAGGGCATGTAGTATCGAAGGAAGGAGTTTCCATGGATCCTGCAAAGATTAAGGCAGTTACAAGTTGGGCTCGCCCAACCACAGCCAGTAAGGTGCGCAGTTTCCTAGGGTTAGTAAGCTACTACAGGCGATTTGTGAAGGACTTCTCTCGCATAGGCACCTCATTAACTCAGTTGACCTGAAAGGGAGCCCCTTTCGTTTGGAATGAGGTTTGTGAGAGCAGTTTCTAGGATCTCAAGCAAAGGCTGGTTTCAGCCCCAGTTCTTATAGTGCCAGATGGATCATGTGGTTTTTTCATTTACAGTGACGCGTTCAAGAAAGGATTGGGATGCGTATTGATGTAGTAGGGGAGAGTAGTTGCTTACACTTCTCGTCAGTTAAAGAATCATGAACAAAA
This sequence comes from Benincasa hispida, assembly GCF_009727055.1. Classification (NCBI taxonomy): domain Eukaryota; kingdom Viridiplantae; phylum Streptophyta; class Magnoliopsida; order Cucurbitales; family Cucurbitaceae; genus Benincasa; species Benincasa hispida. Next base: position 47,196,659 of record NC_052360.1, on the reverse strand, counting down.
TTATCCCACACACGATTTGGAATTAGTAGCAGTGGTTTTCGCTCTCAAGATATGAAGGCACTACTTATATGGAGAGAAGATATAGATTTTCACCAACCACAAGATTTTAAAGTACTTTTTCACTCAGAAGGAGTTGAACATGAGGCAAAGAAGGTGGTTAGAGCTGGTGAAGGATTATGACTGCGAAATTTTGTACCACCCATGAAGGCGAATGTAGTGGCAGATGCCCTGAGAAAAAAGGTAGCCCATTCAACAGCCCTCATTACTAGACAGGCTCATTTGTGCAAGGAGCTAGAGTGGATAGAGATTGTAGTGGCAGTGGGGAAAGTCATGACACAATTAGCGCAGTTGTCAGTGCAATCGAGTTTAAGGCAGAGAATTATTGATGCGCAACAGTGTGACCCTTATCTGGAGGAGAGAGTTCATAGGGTGGATTCAGGCTAGGATGGCGAATTCTTAGTATCAGCGGAAGGTGGTCTCCTCTATCAGGGACGTTCATGCATGCCAGTAGATAGTGATATTAAGAATGAGTTGTTGTCAGAGGCTCACAGTTCCCTATTTTTTATTCATCTTGGCAGCACCAAGATGTATTAGGACTTGAAACGTTATTACTGGTGGAATGATATGAAAAAAGAGATTGTGGAGTTTGTCGGTAAGTGCTTCGTGTGCCAGCAGGTGAAAACCCCGAGACAGAAGCCATCAGGCTTGTTACAGCCATTGAGTGTGCTAGAATGGAAGTGGGAGCATGTATCTATGGACTTCATTGTGGGGTTACCCCGGACAGTCAAAGGTTTCACCGTAATTTAGGTTGTGGTAGACAGACTTACTAAATTAGCACATTTCATACCTAGAAAGTCCACCTTTTCAGTAAATAAGTGGGCACAGATATACATGAAAGAGGTGGTGAGATTGCACGGAGTGCCTATGTCCATTGTTCTAAACAGAGACCCTCGTTTCACGTCTAACTTCTGGAATAGTCTTCAGGCAGCTTTGGGGACCTGGTTGGATTTCAATACAGTTTTTCACCCACAGACTGATGGGCAGACAGAATGATTAAATCAAATATTGGAAGATATGTTGCGTGCCTATGCCATAGAGTTTTCAGGAAGCTGGGATACTCACTTGCATTTAATGGAGTTTTCTTATAATAAAAGCTACCGGTCTATTATTGGGTCACCATTTGAGGCCCTTTATGGGAAGAGTTACAGATCTTCTGTGTGTTGGGATGAGGTAGGAGAGAGGAAAGTGTTAGGACCTGAGCTAGTGCAAACCACAAATGAGGCAATACAGAAGATCATGGCTCGTATGCAAACAGATTAGAGCAGACAGAAGAGCTATGTCGATGTGAGACATAAGGACCTGGAATTTGAGACTGGTGACAAAGTGTTCTTAAAAGTGGCACATATGAAAGGTATTATGAGGTTTGGCAGGAAAGAGAAGTTGAGTTCGAGATTCATTGGACCCTTCGAGGTGTTGGAACGAATTGGCCCCGTAGCTTACCGTTTGGCATTGCCTCCGGCACTGACTTCAGTTCATAATGTCTTTCATGTTTCGATGCTGAGAAAGTATGTGACAGACTTGTCCCATGTAGTTGACTTTGAGCCCTTGCAGTTGAATGAAAACTTGAGCTACGAGTAGGAACCTGTGGAGATTCTCGCTAGAGAGGTAAAGACATTATGCCGCAGGGAGATAGCATTTGTGAAAGTCCTGTGGTAGAATCATCAGTTCAAGAAAGCCACTTGGAAGCGAGAGGATGAGATGAGAGCCCAGTACTCAGATTTATTCTAGGAGTAAACTTTCGAGGACGAAAGTTCCGTAAATGGGGAAGAATGTAACACCCCTAACTTTGTTAGTAATGTAATTTTAGTAATTTTTTTTTTAATTGGGAGTATTTTTGTAATTTTGGACTTTAAGTGTAATTGCAGGAATTTAATTATTGACGTTGAAAATTATGATTTTGGAAATGAATGGCAGGAGTTAATTCTTTTTGAAAGGTACGGAATTTAAAGGATTTATGTGGATTAAGGAAAGAATAAAATATATAAAATATATTTTATTTTTATTTTATTCTATTTATTTCTTATTCTTTTCTCTTTCTTTTTCTTTTTCTCTCTCCCTTCCTTTTCTTCTTCCTCGCTTAGACACCCCCCTAGTCTTTTTTTCTTCAGCGTCGCCCGAAACCCCAACCCTTCGTCCGCCGAACCTCCCAGTCGCTGCGTCTTCTATCGAGCCCAGCACCCACGAGCAGCTGCCTCGATCCACGAGCAATGCGTGCTGCCAACCGATCTGCACTCCAGCCACGCCGCTCGTTGTTCGTGGGTTTTGGCCAATAAGATCCCACCAGTCGTCGTGACTCCTTCCCTTAGCCGTTCGCATCAGAGTCGTCGAACTGTCCATTTTCGTCTTTCAGCCGTGACTCCCCAGCCAATTCAGGTCTCCAAGCCTTGCGCGCTGCCGCTTGGTCTGCTCAGTTTCATCGCAGGTCATCCAGCTACGCCATACTGTTGATTGGTTATATCCAATAGACATAGAAATATATCTGTAGTGCGAAGAGTGCAACTGTCGGTCTTTAGTGGAGTGCCTGACAGTTAATGGATGGTGGATAATGTGATTAAAGAGTTTAGTCATTTATTCACATACCATTAGAGCTTTAAGTTACAGGTCCATGAGGTCCCCTTGGTAGCTCAATGGATTCAAGTTGAGAATTAGTTTTTGGGTTAGTTTGAAATGTTCAAATTAGCAAGAGGGAATTTCATTATATATGATATAATTAAATTAATTAAATTATATATGATATAATTGATATAATGCACTTGATACATTATTTTTTAATTGGAGGAACTAATATTTGAATATGATTCCTCCAGTCAAGCCGTGTCGCTCAGCCATCGTGACTCCTTCCCCTAGACGTTCGCACCGGAGTCGTCGAGCCGTCCGTGGCCGTCCTTCAATCACGACTCCCCAGCCGATTAAGGTCACCAAGCCTCGTGCGCCGCCGCTTGGTCCGCTCGGTTCCATCGTAGGTCATCCAGTTGTGCCGTTGTTTCTCGTCACAACCTCTTTGCTTGTCGTCCCAGCCTTGTCCATATTTTTGGGTCGTTCGTTTTAGCTCCGTTCAGCCCACCAACACAGTTTGGACATCGTCTTGGCTAAAACTCTTGTTTTGGGTAAGGTTTCTGCATTTTTGGTTTATCATTTTTCGATCGATTCTTGAATACCCATCTATTTTTGGCATTAATTGGGTGATGCCCTTTGTGTTTCAGCTTTGGATCAAGTTCTTGAAGGTATTGAGGTGTCGTTCTTTGAAGTTGGAGAATTTGATTTGGGGGTAAGATTTCATTAAATAAATTGGGTTTCTTAGAGATTCTTGATTGCCAAAAAATAAGAGTGTTTGGTTTCAATTTGGTTATAACTCATTGTGTTGGATTTTCATAATCAAGATTTTGAAGATTTCGGGGCGTTGCTCATCAAGCAACAGACCAATTTTTGGGTAGAAAATTGTTAAAGTTTGGTAAGTTTTGGTGAGTAGTTGATTGGTTATCTTTTGGATTAAGAGTAATTGTCTATAATTAAGTTATTAGTTTTCGATTTAATTTATGTTCAGTTGGCCGATTGATTTGAGTTTTGGAATTTATTTTGGACCAAGCCACAACGTTGGGTAAGATTATTGGGAATTTTTTGGTTAATTTGGGTTTTGGAACTAAGCCCTTTTTATTAATTGTAAATTTGGATTATATTTAGGCATGATTCAAGATTCATTTAAGCTAGGAGGAAATTAATTTTCTTGTCGCTTAGACATAATTTTGAGGTAAGTAATCTTACTATTGGAAGCTACCCACGGGCCAGACACTAGATGTATGCTAGCATGATAGATTGATATTATGAAAAAACGATAGTATGATAGACTAATAGTATAGTATAATCGATGTATGTCTTCATATGAGGATCTGAAAGATTAAATGTGCATATAGATACTTGAATGCTAGCATGAGATGATATTTGATTCCATGAGGTTGTATTTGATCTGAGGATGTTGAGATGTATATGTATGTTGTAGAGCCATGATGTCGAGATGTATATGTATGTTGTAGAACTATGATGTTGGGATATTTATGTATGTTAAAGAACCATGTTATAATGCTTGTAATGTTGAGATTGTAATAGTGTCCTCACTGATTAGTTAGTTGCCCACTAGATGTTGTATTTCCTTCGGGATTCACTAGAGGTGGTGGTTTCCTTTGGGATTCGCTAGAGGTTGTGTTTCCTTCGGGATTCACTAGAGGTGGTGTTATCCTTCGGGATTCACCGGAGTTTATGTTTTCTTCGGGATTCACTAGAGGTGGTGTTATCCTTCGAGATTCACTAGAGGTTATGTTTCCTTCGAGATTCACTAGAGGTGGTGGTTTCCTTCAGAATCCACCAGAGGGTGTGTTTTCTTCGGGATTCACTAGAGGTGGTGCTTTCCTTTGGGATTCATCAGAGGTTGTGGGTTCTACGGGACTTACTAGAGGTAAGGGGTATACTTAACTACAATAGGATAAAAAATTAGCTACTCATGTATGAATCCCATGAGGACTAGAGAAGTATTTATGTTCCACCAAAGGTAGGCATCTAGAGGACATAAATGCCAAGCCTGACCCCAGTAGTGGGGTTACTTACTGAGTATTTTTTTTTATACTCATTATTTCTCACGTTGTTGTTTCAGGTAAGGGTAGAGATGCACCGACGACTGACAAGAGGAATTCTTGATCGAGCCATCGGGGACTAGTTTACATGCTTCCGCTCATATTTAAATGATTCTATTATGTTTTTACATTTTCAATTTTGAGATTTGAGACTACCGATTCAGTTTTGTTTTTAGACTTATTTGTTTCTTTTATGATTTATGGATACCATATCCTTTGACTTTAAGTATTTGAAATTAATGTAAATCTTTTTAGTTATCTCATTTGTTTAGCATTTATTTCATTATAAAAATAATGTCATTTTAACTTACATGCATGCATACGTTAGTAACGGTCTAGCTTGAGTCCTAGGGGGTCGAGTCGTTACAACTACAGACCATTTAGATTATCACTTAAGACACAATCCACTTGTATGTCTCCATATACATTCTTAAGTTACATAAAATAACCTCGGGTCTTAGTTTATTGGATTGAGTAAAAACTTATAAAATAACACTTATTTTATTAATAACAACATGTTTACAGACTTCACAAATTTCGAGACTATCAGGAGATTTAGGACACCATTTCTAATAATCTCCCACTTTTCTTAAAACCTCGGGAGACTAATGTACAATACAAAGACAGTACAAAATACAATAAACTAGGGCATACACTATACCCAGGTACATCTCCCACTTGCCCTAGAAAAGGTGCCATATATCTCATAGACCCAAACTAGATGACCCTCAAACACTTTAGCTGTGAGAGTCTTTGTAAACGGATCAACAACGTTGTGCTCCAACGCGATCTTCGTGACAATCACATCATCGCGATGCATAATCTTCCGGATCAAATGATAATTCTGTTCTATGTGCTTGCCTCTTCGGTGACTCCGAGGTTCCTTAGAATTTTCCACAATCCCACTGTATCACAATAAAGTGTGATCAGCAAAGACATATTTGGAACAACTTCCAAATCAGTAAGGAACTTCCTAAACCAAACAACCTCTTTAGCAACTTCACAAGCAGTTACATATTCGATTTCCATAGTGGAGTCTGCGATGCATTCTTGCTTGATACTTCGCCATACTATAGCCCTTCCATTCAGAGTGAACACTAATCCTCATGTTGATTTCTGAGAATCTCTATCAATCTGAAAGTCAGAGTTTGTGTATCCTGTAAGGATCAAATTCTTATCTCCATACACGAGCATATAGTCCCTCGTTCTTCGAAGATACTTGAGGATCGTTTTGACCGCCATTCAGTGATCTAATCCTGGATTGGATTGATATCGACTAACAATCCCTACTGCATAGCAAATGTCAGGTCTAGTACATAACATTGCATACATAAGGCTACCAATAACCGATGTATAGGGAACCCATTTCATTTCCTCAACCTTTTGAGGTGTCTTAGGACACTGTTCTTTAGACAAAACAATTCTATGCCTGAAAGGTAATAAACCCTTCTTAGATTTGCATCAAATATCTGACAAGCATCTTGTCAATGTATGATGCCCGAGACAAGGCCAACCTTTTGTTCTTACGATCCCTTATGATCTGGATCCCTAGAACAAACTGTGCCTCTCCCAAATCTTTCATTTGAAATTGGGCAGTTAGCCATTTCTTAACGTCAGTCAGAAAACCTACATCATTCCCAATGAGTAGGATATCATCCACATACAGTACAAGGAAAGCTACTGAGCTGTTGATGATTTTCTTGTAAACACAAGGCTCATCAACATTTTGGTCAAAGCCATAAGATTTTATCACAATTTCAAATCATATATTCTAAGATCTAGATGCTTGATTCAGTCCATAAATGGACCGATTAAGCTTGAAAACTTTTTGCTCTTGATCTTGTTGAACGAATCCTTCTGGTTGAGCCATGTAGATGGTCTCCTCAAGATTACCATTTAAAAAGGCAGTCTTGACGTCCATTTATCATATCTCATAGTCATAAAATGTGGCTATAGATAGGAGAATCCTGATAGACTTTAACATGACAACAGGTGAGAAAGTTTCTTCATAGTCCACTCCCTTGACTTGGGTATAATCTTTTGCCACAAGTCTAGCCTTAAAGGTCTATACCTTTCCATCTACACATCTTTTCCTCTTGTAGATCCATTGACAACCTATAGGTTTTAACCCATCAGGTTGATCCACAAGCTCCTAGATAGAATTGAAGTACATAGACTCCATTTATTGATTCATGGCTTTAATCCATTGCTTACTTATAAGACAACAGATCCTCAACTCCATCATCAGATGTGATGTTTTGGGCTTCTGTTAAACCCATGTAGCATACAGGTGGATTCATAACCCTTACACTACATCGAGGCGATGTCAACTCTTGAGATGGTTGACTAGATGAACTGACATCAACAACTCTTGTTGATCTATCAGCATGTTCAACAACTCTTGTTGAAGTCTCAATAGTCTCATTAGAAATCTCACTTAAAACAAGTTTACTTCATGGCTTATGATCCCTTATGTGGTCTTCTTCCAAGAAAACAACATTTTTCGATACAAACACTTTATTCTCACTTGGATCATAGAAGTATCCACCTCTCATTTCCTTAGGGTAACCTACAAATAAGCATACTTTCGAACGAGGTTCCAACTTTTTAGAGTTAGCCACAAGCACGTGGGCTAGACATCCCCAAATCCTGAAGTGGCGTAAACTATCTTTATGGCTTCTCCATAACTCAAAAGGCATTTCAGAAATACTTTTTGAAATGTAAACTACAGTCTCTACTGCATATCCCGGGTTTTGTTTCTCCTTTCTCATACACCATTTTGCTGAGGTGTACCTGAGGCTGAGAGTTGAGATGTGATTCCATGTTCTATTATATAGTTCTAGAATTCTAAGTCCATATACTCTCCACCACGATCAGATCGTAGTGTTTTTATCTTTTTACCTAACAAGTTTTCAACTTCGGTCTTATACTCTTTGAACTTTTCAAGAGCGTCAGACTTATGTTGCATTAGGTATAGATACCCATATCTAGAATAATCATCTATGAAAGAGATGAAATATTCATACCCACCTCGTGCTCTTACACTCATCGGACCACAGAGGTCTGAATGTATAAGCTTCAAGATTTCCTTGGCTATGTAACATTTTCTAGTAAAAAGTTGTTTGGTCATTTTTCCCTCAAGGCAAGATTCACATACTGGTAAAGAGTTTTTTTTTCTAAACCATTTAGAAATCCACTTTTCACTAACTTCTCAATCCTATTGAGATAGATGTGACCTAACCTTAGATGCCAAATATGAACATTTTCTTTTGGAGAAACTCTTGGTCTTTTTACAGTTGTTGCTGTTTTGAACATTTCAATATTAAGCAAGGCTTTTATGACTAACAACCTTAGTATATACAAGTTATTTTCCATTGAACCAAAATCAATCTCCATACCATTCTTAAAAATAAACACTTTATTCTCTGAAAAAGAGATGGAATAATTTTGTTCAATTAGACAAGAAACTGAAATTAAGTTTCTCTTGATATGAGGAACTACATAAACATTGTCCAATAATAGATACCGTTTCTTGTCCAAAAATAATTTAAGTCTTCCTACAGCAACAGCTAAAACGACCTCACTAATACTGACTCTAAGAGTCAACTCTCCAGCTTCCAACTGTTTTCAGGAACTAAATCGTTGATGGGAAGAATACATGTGGTTAATAGCCCTTGAATCAAGTATCCAAGCAGAATCATCATTCTCTACTAAACATGTCTCCAAGAAAAATAAATCATATTTATCGTCTTCGGATTTCTTCCTTTTCTGGAGAATAATGGGATCAGTATCAGAACCTATATTATAAACTCCAGGTTCCATTTCAGAGAACAATTCTCGACAATGAACTTCATCAGAGTCAGCAACAATTGCTTTCTTTGTTTGTCCCTTAACATTCAATAAGGATTGGAGATTATTTTGGGAATTGACACCACTGGTTTCATTGTCATCAATCCCATTTTTCTTAAAAAGTGAGAACTTATGTTCAAAAAATTCTTGCAACGAGTCCATGATCTCATGTGCAATGATCATGTTCTCAACCCTTTTTCCCAATGCATCAGGTATGCTTGCCAAAATGTGAAGTCGAGCCTTCGAATTAGCCTTCATCCACATCTTATATGCATTACGAACAATTCTCAGTGCATCAGAGGTTGGGACTTGGGGACACTCCTAAAAAATGACAAATTCGAGGTCGTTTACCATGAAAAAAGTTTTAATAGACTCTGTCCATGTCATGTAATTAAAACCGGACAAAGTAGAAAAGACAAATAACGGAAAATCAAACATTGACATTTTGCTAAAAAACAAACATATTGATCTATGTTAGATTTTAGCATTACTCTTCGAAAAAAATCCAATCAGGTTTAGCAAAATCCAAATGAACCCCATAATACATCTAGTTTTGCAATGACGCTTCAGAAAGGTAGTCAATTTATCCCTCTACTGAATTGAGACACTCTCAACTAACCATTACACCAGAATAACTCTTATTCCTATAACGATTAGTCATCATTGATTGGGTCAAGAAATCATTAACTTGCTTAACAATTTCCCGTAAATGTGACCCTTCATTTTATATCCTAGAGTTCCGCCCCAAACAGCCAACTGAAGGGAAAAATCGATTGGAGCAAAAACTAAAACGACTTTATCCATTTCTGGAGTTCGCCTTGATATTGATCAACTGCACAAACCATCCAAAAGGGGACGCTCCCAAGACACCTCGAGGCCATGCAAGAAGGTCTCACGGTGCAAATCAATGAAGGAGACTGCAAGACATGTTGAGACACATCCTTCTCCCACTTACTATAAATACTCTCTCCATTCACCTTGATATTGACCCATGCAAATACCATCCGAAGGGGGACGCTCCCAGGGTGCCACGAGGCTAAGCATTAATCTCACGGTGTGAACATTAAGGGAGAAACGTGAGTGGAATTGACATATCATATATATCTTCTCCCACTGAGTATTTCAACAACCTAGGATTTAATTTACTTAGAAAAATACGACTAATTATTTTTACTAAGTGACTGTTTAAGTTTGCCCAAAAGTAACACTTACTTTGGAAAGTTAAACAACTTTGATCAACATTCATTAAACACTTTAACGAATATTAATCAACAATTGCATGCTTGTAGAAAATCTATCGAATTCACCTTTTTATGTAGGTTCCCAAGTAGGGGTGTTCCGTTTCCATCAGCTTAAACACCCCAGCCTAGCCAGAACTCACCTTATACAAAAGGTCCCTTATAGATAGATTTATTACAAATTTATCTTTTATTAAAATCAATTTAGTCCTATTAAACCGATTTAAAAGATTAATCTTATGTTTCTAATCTCATTAGTAGGGGTGTTCAAAAAACCCGGTAACCCGACCAACCTGGACTACCCAACTCAAACCGCAAGGGTTGGGTTGGGTTAAAAAATATTAAATATAGGTCGGGTCTCGAGTTACTCGATTTCAAGGTCGGGTCGGGTCGACCCGACCCTGTCTCTTATACACATCTAGATGTGTATAAGAGACAGCGACTGCACTACCCGAGCGAATCGACCGCACTGTCTTGAAACCCTTGCCGATTGAAACCCTCATCGGACGCCGCTCCTCTTGCCATCGACTGCCGATCGAGTCGACTGCTCCCCTCACCTTGTAAGCAGTGAGCTCGACTGCACTGCCCGAGCGATCGCACTGTCTTCAAACCCTCGCCGATCGAAACCCTCGCTATCGACTTAAAACCCTTGCCAGACGCCGTTGTTCTCGCCATCGACTACCGATCGAGTCGTCTGCTCCCCTCAGAGTGTCTCCGTCTCGTCAGATCCGGTCTTTGCCTCGCCTCGCCTCGCCTACTGCTCCAAGCTTCACGAACGACTCATCATTAGGGGTATTTTCTTCAATAAAATAAGTAGATAACATAGAGACTCTATTTTCTTCAATAAAGCAAGTAGATAACATATATGTTTGGTTGATAACATACAAAACAATTTGGTTGAATGGCTTTCTTCAATTTCTACTATTTATTGATATTGTTCTATAAGTGGAATTTCTAGTATTTACTGATATTATTCTATACGTGGGATTATTAATACATTAATTTTTGTTCAATCTCGCAGTGTCTTGAGAACAGTTAGATAGATTCTTCAAAGTCGTCACAACGGACACAAAATCAGACACTGCTGAATCACCATTTTCAAACTTCCCCGTGAGTAAAATAATTTAATTAATCTTAGTGAGAAGCTAGATAGTGTTTATTTATTGAGAAGCTAGATAGTGTTTGTTTTATTAACAGTTAATTTTTATTGTGTAGTGTGTTCATATACCGTTTATTGAGAAGCTAGATAGTGTTTGTTTGTTATGAGTTAATCTTTATACAATTAGATAGTGTTTGTTTGTTTTTTTTCAATTGTATAGGTAGGTGTAATTATTTGTTTACTAGTTTCATTTATTTTATAGATGGACAACAGTAGTGATAATGCAAGTGGAACCGGTAATAATGAAATGCCTCCTCCTCCTCCCCCCCTCCTCCTCCTAATGTTAGCCAAACTCCTACAAATATACCACCTCTACCTCCCAAGTCCAATCGAAAGAGACCTAATAAACCAACCTCGTCTGTGTGGGATCATTTCACAAAAATGGAAGCAAGTGGTCATGATGGAACCAACCTTGTTAATTATGCCCAAAAACGCAGGGCCCTTACAAATTAACTTTGAAAATGTAAAGAAAACTTTAAACAGAGGCAATTATCCTAAAAATATCCATCAACAAATGTGCCCACAACCACATTTAACACATAAATGTATTGTATAATACTTAAAAAACCCACCAAGACTGTAAATGAAATTCAATTACATCAATGGAATTTGGAATATCAGAACAACCTGACTCTGATACCAATTGAAAAAACTCTAAAATTAGAGAACCAGTGAGCTGAAGCAGATCGTTCCAAACTCCATTGAGAAAGAACACATACATTTACAGTCATATAGAAACAGTTATGCATAAAGAATAAATTACAACATGCTTCTTAAATAAATACAAGGGGATCGAGTATAATACCTTTGAAGAACTCTTTCTTCATGTATTTCCCTCGATCGGTCTCCAATGCGTCCAAACAAGATCTCGAACGCAACAATTAGAACTCGTTCTCAACAAGCAACTAGAAGATCCTCGATTGCCAACAAGTGAAACTCGATCCTCAATCCTCGAAAAGAACAAGACACCACCATAAGGTTACCTTGATATTATCAGTGTGAGAATTCAGGAGTTGTGGGCTCTGTATGATTTTGGATAGAGGAACGGAGGAGGTAAACAATCGAGTATGCGATCAAACGATCGTGTAGAAGAAGAAGCCTATTTGTAGACTTGATACTCGATCGTGTAGCAACAAGTAACTATCGTATAGTAAACTCGATACTTGATCGTTTAGTTTCTAAAGCTATCATTTAATAAAAACTAGTTTTTACTCGATAGTTTTTCTGTGAGATCTTTCGACTGAATGATTTAGAAAAAAAATTTTCCTTTTATCTCACAGTTACCATAAAACCATAAATAACCTCCAACTCAAGTCGGTTATAGAGAAAAGGAATTATTAATTATCATATAATTAATAAATTATAAATAAATACAATAACTAACTTATCATATTATATTTATAACCTATAGTTTTAATATTGTATCATATGCAACATATAAACTATAGTTCTTTTTCAATTTTATGGCATTTAATATAAATCGTATTTATATTAATTCCTCCAATCTAATAATGTATCAAATACAATGTATCAATTATATAATATATAATTGAATTAATTAAATTATATCATATATAATCAAATTCTCTCTTGTTAATTTGAATACTTCAAACTAATCCAAAATCTGATTTTCAACTTGAACCCATTGGGCTACCAAGGATACCTTATGGACTTGTAGCTTAAAGCCCCAATGGTACGTGAATAACTGACTAAACTCTTTAATCACGATATCCACCATCCGTTAACTGTCATGCACTCCACTAAAGACCGACAGTTGCACTCTTCACACTACAGATATATTTCCGTGTCCATTGGATAATAACCAATCAACAAGGCAATGACCCTTCACAAATCACTCGTAAGTACAGCTAGGCCAATTTATCGTTTTTCTCCTATAGTTACATCTAACTCCTTAAGTACCACTGATTCCTTTAATGAACAATAAGTCATAGTCCCACTATGACTGAGTCCTCTCTTCCCAAGAGAGGGTGTGGCCACTATGTTCAAGACCCGAAATCAGTCTTTAAGAGAGCAATTTATCTACTTATCCCTACTTCGGGGAATGAGTGAATTCCGTCTTGTGTAGCTGAGTTCTCAGCTCCCCAATCAGATGAATCCCCAAAATGGTAGGCTTATTGAGTTGGCAATCTTGCCACTCTCACCCATACAAATCAAAGGACCACCCTCATAGGCAGGAGCTCCCAATTCACTCAGGATTTAGGTCATGTAACTTATGGTCATCCTTGTGAAATGTAAGTCTCAATTATGAACGGCGTTATATAAAGAGACTAATCATTTCGTGGTCTGGTCTTATACAAACGCTTTGTATAGGATACCCTCGCTCACATGTCTCCACATGAATGATCAGGATCAGATCATTTGTAGCACTTTACAACACTTGTAACATCTACAAAGCGGGTTGTATCCGTAGTGTCACAAGGATAAGGTATCCCTCCTTTATCTATATGCTACAGATCATTTAGGTTATCACTTAAGGCACGATCCACTTGTATGTCTCCACATACATGCTTAAGTTACATAAAATAACCTTGGATCTTAGTTTATTGAATTGAGTAAATGCTTATAAAATAACACTTATTTTATTAATAACAATATGTTTACAAAGTTTACAAACTATGAGTACGGCCCGCTTTGTAGATGTTACAAATGTTGTAAAGTGCTACAAATGATTTGATCCTGATCATTCGTGTATTAGACATGCGAGTGGAGATATTCTATACAAAGAAGTTTGTATAAGATTGGACCACGAAATGTTTAGTCTCGTTATATAACGCCATTCATAATTGAGACTTTCATTTCACTAGGATGACCATAGGTAACATGATTTTAATCCTGAGTGAGTTGTGAACTCCTGCCTATGAGGGTGGTCCTTTGATTTGCAAGGGTGAGAGTGGCCAGATCGCCGACTCAACAAGCCTATCATTTTGGGAATTCGTCTGATTGGGAAGTTGGGAACTCAGCTACACAAGATGGAATTCACTTCTTCCCCGAAGTAGAGGTATGTAGATAAATTTCTCCCTTAAGGGCTGATTCCGGGTCTTGAACAATGTGGCGCCACACCCTCTCTTGGCCCGAGAGAGGTTTAGTCATAGTGAGACTATGATCCATTGTTCATTAGAGGAATCAGTGGTACTTAAGGAGTTAGATGTAACTACAAGGGCAAAATGGTAATTTAGTCCAACTGTACTTACGAGCGATTTGTAAAGAGTCATCGTACTATTGATTGGTTATATCCAATGACATAGAAATACATCTGTAGTACAAAGAGTACAGCTGTCGGTATTTAGTGGAGTGTCCGATAGTTAACGGATGGTCGATAATGTGATTAAAGAGTTTAGTAAGTTATTCACGTACTATTAGAGCTTTATGCTACAAGTCCATAAGGTTCCCTTGGTAGCTCAATGGATTCAAGTTGAGAATCAACTTTTGGGTTAATTTGAAATATTCAAATTAATAAAAGGGAATTTGATTATATATGATATAATTAAATTAATTAAATTATATATGATATAATTGACATAATGTATTTGATACATTATTGTATAATTGGAGGAACTAATATTTGAATATGATTCAAATATAATTTCTATGAATTAGATTCATAGTTATTAAATTTAATATAAATATGATTTATATTAAATATCATAAAATAAAGAAAAATATCTATGGTTTATATATTGTATATGATGCAATATTAAAACTATAGGTTAAAAATATAATATGATAAGTTAGTTATCATATTTATTAATTATTTGATAATTAAAAAAAAAAATTCACAACGGTTTTATGGAAATTTTGAGATAAAATGAAATTTGATTTAAAAAATCTCTCACGGTTCAGATTATTAACTATTAAGTGATTACACGATAGCATCGAGTTTACTAGATGATAGGTTGAGAGACTAAACGACCGAGTATCGAGTCTATGCATTAAACCTCATCTTCTACATGATACTGTCATTGTTTACTCGATCGTCTCCTCCTCCACTCCAAATCTTCCCTCTAACCAAAATAAGCCAGAGCCCACAACTACTCCTGGATTTTCAACACCGGAATACTAAGGCAATCTTGTGGTAGTGTTCGGGTTGTTCTGGATCAAGTTGATACTATTGCTATTCGAGGGAGTTCGAGTTGCTCGTTCCATCCACTCTAAATCTTCCCTCTAACCAAAATAAGCCAGAGCCCACAACTTCTAGATTCTCACAGCGAGTATACTAGGGCAATCTTGTGGTAGTGTTCGGTTTTCGTGAATCGAGTTGATACTCGTTGCTATTCGAGGGAGTTCAAGTTTCTCGTTGCATTCGTGTTTGATAGAGGGATACACTTGAAGAAAGGTTCTTCAAAGTAAAGTTCCTCATCCTTTGTATTAAATTCAAAGCATGCTGTAATTTTTGATTCAATGCATAATCTGTTTTGTATGATTGTAAATGTATGAGATTTTTCACAATGGAGTTTGGACGATCTGCTTCTGCTTATAGGTCCTCTGTAATTAAAGTTTTTTCAATACCAACTCTTTGTATATGATACCCCCCACTCACATGTCTTCTCATGAACGATTAGGATTGAAGGAACCATTGAAGGTCCTTGAGTGGAATCATAGAATCAGACCAAATAACACAAATTTATAGAACATAAATTTTATAGCAATACATACAGATTTATGCATTTAAAAGATAAATGTAGCATGCTTTTAAAACATAGATTAAGAAAAGAAAAAGGGTTTAAGAACCTTACCCTTGAAGAACTATTCTTTCACAAGATCCTTCTCCGAATCTTGTCACGAACAATCTCGAACCCTCTAACGTCAATGAGGAACACCACACGAATGTTACCTTTGTTTCTCCTGGGTGAGATCCAGAAGTTTGTGGGCTCTAGCTATTTGAAGAGAGGGATTTTTAGAAAGATGAGAGGAAGTGATTCAGATGATTCAGAACGTTTTTTGTGTATATATTCTTGTGAAAACCACACTAGGAAG